>NW_016108291.1:77450-80402 GCF_001604975.1 Cebus imitator
GGAGGCAAAATAGAAAATTCACTGGGGGGCTTCAAGGGCAGATTTCGGTATGCAGAATGAAGAATCAGTAAATGCAAACATAGGTCAATTGAAATTGTCCCATTTGAGAAGCAGAACGGAAAAAGTATGAAGAAAAATCAACAGAAGAGATCTGAGAGACAACATCAAGCATATGCATTTGGGAGTCCCCAAAAGGGAGAGGAAAGAAGCGGGGAGGGAGAAAGAGTATTTGAAGGAATAATGACACCAAACTTCCAAAATTTTATTACAAACAGAAATCTGGGTATCCAACACATGCAAACTTTTAAAGTAGCATAAATTCAAAGATGTCCACACTGAGAGACATTATAATCAAACTGTGAAAAGTCAAAGACAAACAGAGCATCTTAAAAACATCAAAAGAAGGGACTTCTAGAGTACCAGGATCCTCTATGAGATTAACAGCCAAGTGTTCTTCAGAAGCCATGGAGTTCAGAAGACATAAGCAGGACAAACTTAAAGTTTAAAAAGCAAAAGAAAATACCCTGTCAACTCACAGTTGTATATCTGCCAAAACTCTCCTTCAGAAATAGGGGAGAACTTCAGACATTCACAGGGAAATAAAAGCTGATAGCATTTGTCTATAATAAACCTATTCTACTATTAATGCTAAAAGGAGCCTTTTATTTCAGGCTGAAATAGAAGGACATTAGATAGTAACTTGAAGCCATATGAAGCAAAAAAGTACACAGCTAAAAGTAACTTCATAGGTAAATAGAAAAGCAAGTATTTGGGCAGGGGGTGGTTTGTAACTCCTCTTTTATTTTGTCTATTTAATGTAAAAGAAAATGCCCATCAACTGATGAATGGGTAAACAACATGCAATCTATTCTACAATGGAATATTATTTGACCATAAAAGGAATAATGTACTGATACATGCTACAACTTGGATAAACCTTAAAAACATGTCAAATGAAAGAAGCCAGTCACAAAAGGTCATATATTGTATGATTCCATTTGCATAAAATATTCAGAAGAAACAAATCTACAGAGACAGAAACTGAGTTAATGGTGCCAGGGGCTGGCGGCAGGGGACAATGGAAGGTGACTGCTTAACAGGTACAGAGTTTCCTTCCAGGGTGATGAAAACGCTCTGGAACTTGATAGTGATGATGGCTACAGAACATTGTGAATCTGCTAAATGTTACTTCATTGTACACTTAAATGGTTACAATGGTAAATTTTGTGTTTATGTGTATTTTATCACAATAAAAAGGAGGCTGGCAAGTATATTCCAAGTTTGCTTAGGGATCTGCCTGTCTGTCTTTTCCCCTAAGGATTTCATATTCAGAGCTCACCCTTGCTCTTCTGCAAGTAGAAAGCCTCCTTTCAGAACAGAGTCCAAGATCTGCCAAGTCCAAACCCCAAAATGACTTTCTGTCTTGGATCCAAATGCTCAGATGCAACTCTGGGGCTAACTTCAGGAGAAGTTAGGAGATTATCCAAATAAGGTGATTCACTGGGAGGAACAATGTTTGGCTTTAATGTTAGGGAAGTTATGTTTGCATTTCTAAAAAGGATCCTGCTTACCAGTGAATATATAGGTTTTGTCTGTGCAGGATGGAGTTCTCAGCAGAGGAACGAAAGGCAGTCTTAGGAACATGATCCACCTCATGGGTAACTGACTGACCCACCCTCCTACCACCCCCAGCTGAAGGAAGTAGCTAGACTCTACCCTTCACCCATCCTTCAATTGTATTCCATGGGATACAGACCCTCTACAAATGTGGACGTTCCTGGGTCTCAGTTGCTCTTCAAGCTGTCGAGGAGTCTCCACTGGTGTGGTTCATGCCTAGATAGGCTCTGTAGGAGGCTGGGTGTCTCCTAATTCTCAAGGCTGACATTCAGTGAACCCAGACCAACATCAAAGTTCTCAGGGGCTCAGATTTTCATCTATGAAATGTAAGAATTATCTCCTTCTTTCAGGTGTAGTGATATATATCTATACATATGTATATGTATATATGTGTGTGTGTGTATATATATATATATATATACACACACACACACACACACACACACACATATACATGGACACATATATGACAATCAGTATTCTATATATTGATGGTGTTTTTAGTGTTATCTTTATTGCTCAGCTGAACTCTATAACCAAAAATCGTATCATGGATTCTGAAGGGAGAACTCATATGGTGGAGACCTCAGTAGGCATTTCTGCCCTTTAGGTTCAAATGAGAAAGTAGCTGTAGCCTGAGGCAGGAAGAAGATCTGGACTACTACTGTTACTATTGTTATTATTATTATTATTATTGAGATAAAGTCTTGCTGTGTTGCCCAGGCTGGAGTGCAGTGACTATCCACAGCTGTGATCATAGTGTACTACATCCTTGAACTTCTGGGCCCTAGCAATATGCCTGCCACAGCCTCCTGAGTGGCTGGGACTACAGGTGCATGCCACCATGCCTGGCCTCATTTCAATGTTATTTTACTTCAAATGTTTTATTTTAAATGTCAAAATATGTGGGGTTATTTTTCATTAGAAAAGTGAAACTTTATTTGATCACAGAAGACTGTAAAATGCACAGACAGATAGAAACACCACCTAGGCCTTTCTTTAAAAACTCACTGCTATTATATAGTTGAGACTTTGTAGACTGCAGGGCAAATGGTGGTCTCTGGAGCTGACTTGTGCAGTGGTACTGATTTTCATTTTTCTATTTTCTATACATATATTTTTATATATGCTTCCAATTTACAAAGTTGCATTCATATGTTATGAGTTATCTTGGATGTTGCTTTTTGAATGTATTATACAAATAGTTTTCCATGTTACAAACTCTGCAAAAAGTTTATACACTTTTACAAGCCACATCCCATTTTAGATAAGAAGATGTAACCCGGCTTCTTTTGGATCCATCTGCTTTTATTTTGTCTTGTTGTAAATAATGTT
>NW_016108291.1:82327-84307 GCF_001604975.1 Cebus imitator
TAGCAGTTCATCATAGGGTCAATGCAAGCTTGTCCAACCCACAGGACAAAGCCTTCAGGACAGCTTTGCATGTGGTCCAACACAATTTGTAAACTTTCTTCAAAAAACATGAGTTTTTGTGATTTATTTACTTTTTAGCTCATCACCTATCCTTAGTGTTAGTGTATTTTATGTGTGACCCAAGACAATTCTTCTTCCAAAGTGGCCCAGGGAAGCCAAAAAAAATACCCCTGCTCCAATGAAATTTTGTATTTTTGTGGTTTCAGTTGTAATGTCTTCTATTTCATTTCTGATTTTATTGATTTAGGTTCTCTCTCTTCTTTCTCAGTCTAGCTAAAGATTTGTCCATTTGGTTCATCTTTTTAGAAAAACCAACTTTGTATTTCCTTCATCTTCTGCATTTTTAGTCTCAATTTTATTTACTTCTGTTCTGATAGTTATTATTTCTTTCCTTCTAATAAATTTGGGTTGGATTTGTTCTTATTTTTATAATATCTTGTCGTGCATTGTCAAATTGATTATTTGAAGTAGCTCTACTTTTTTGATGTAGGTGTTTGTTTCTATAAAGTTCCCTTTCAGTTCCGCCTTTGCTGTATCCTGTAGAGTTGATGTTGTATTTCTTCCATTTTCATTTATTTTAAAATTTTTTATTATTTTTCTTAATTTCTTCCTTCACTTACTGGTCATTCAGTAGCATTTTCTATATTGACCCTTAAGTGTCCATTCTCTAGTCAAGGATTATATGTCTCTCTCCTACCTCCTACCAGTGCTGGGTCTGGTCTACCCCTCCCAAGTTATCTCCTCCTCCCCACCCCAGCACCTTTCCCTATAATTTCTTCCTTTTTCTCTATGCTTTCCCATCATGTCTGCACTCACTGTGAAATAAGGAATAGCTTCCCAGTTCTGGTTATTTCTTCCTACCCTTGGGAGATTTCTTGCTCTGTGCTGAGAATCTCACCGAGCACCTCCTTCCTTGCCAGAAGATTCAGCAGTGGATGCCCTGGGCTCAATGAGCTCCCAAAAACTGCATTGCTCCACTAGAAGGCATTTTTTTTCTGTTTCCAGACATACTGGAGATGTGCAGGACAGTGCAGGGGCCTCAAGGTACCTCCTGGGTGCAAAAGGAGTCACCTGCCCCCATATGCTTGGTGACATGGATGATTTGCTGTGGACTCTCTGCAGAGCAGAGGGAACCTCAGATCACTGGGGAGGAGCTGCACAAGAGCACTGGGCCCACTCTGGCCTGGGGACTCCTTCCCTGCATCTGGTTTATGGACACCTCCTCTTTAGTAGAAGCAGCAAAAGGAACAAGACATTTTCTTTCTACAATTCTCTTGAGATATTCTTACCCCCTAGGCTTCCCAGGCTGAGAGGTGACCTCCCTGGCACAGAGTCCATCTGGGGAAATCAAAAAGTCTCTTAGGCTCTGTCCTCCCAGGAAACAGCCTGTACCTACTCCACAGAGGGTTGCAGACAGTTTGCGGCCCGATATGGATTAAAAAGGACTGATTTTACCCATCATCAGTAGAAATTTTGTTACCCCTCTCTGCAATCAATAGAAGTAAAGAAAGTTTTGGGAGAGACAGAATCTCAACCACCCTTATCTAATTTTCATTTATGCACCATTACTTCCAGGAATGGAAGTAGGAGCTCTTTTCTTCCCCTGGTGCGTGAGGTAGATACACCATGCAATTCCAAGGCAATGTGCTGAGCTGGAGGACAGGATTGAATTAACTTAACAGCATAAAAATCAACAGAGTGTATCTTCTGACTGCTATAATATTAAATTAGAAATCAATACACAGAAGATATTTTGGAAACCCAATTATGTGGAATGCAACAGCATGTTGCTACTTAAATTAAGGGCCAAAGACAAAATCACAAGGGAAGTAAGAAAATCTTTTGAACTGAATAATCACAAAACAAGATATCCAAATCTGTGAGATGCAGCTCAAGCAGTGCTCTGAGGGAAACATGAAG
>NW_016108291.1:84695-86838 GCF_001604975.1 Cebus imitator
AAATCAAAACCAAAACCAAACAAACAAATAAAAAAAAAAGAAAATGAAAACCCAATATCATATCCCAAATAACATATGTAAGCAATAAACAAAGATAACATTTGAATTTAAATTTTTTACCCAAGTCTATTAGTATCAGAAACATAATATATGCAGGAATAAATCTTAATGTTTAAGATCTCTGAAATACAAGACACTGGAAATGAAGACAGACTGTGGAAAGGGTGTATAGAGGACCTACATAAATAAATCCTCTGTTCATGGAGAGCAAGATTGCACATAGTTAAAATGTGATACTTTCCAAATTAATCCAGCGATTCAAAAAAAATACCAGACAAAATTCTAGGAGGCCTTTTGACAGAAATTAATGAACTGATGTACAACTTTATATGAAAACACAAAAGATCTAGAATAACTCGTGCAATTTATTTAAACACATTTTTTTTTAGTTAAGGGTCCTTGCTATATTGCCCCAGACTGGCCTCCAACTCTTCCGGCCTCAGCCTCTGAAGTAGATGAGACTACCAGCGTGTCATAACATGATGCACAACTCATGGAATGTATAAAAAGATGAACAAAGTTAAAGGATTAATTTTCACTAAAAAAGCTGAGATAATTTACTATTGTAATAAATGATCTTATACAATTACACCTATTAATTACTTAACATTTTTCTGTTTCCCGTCCCTGCCATCTTGGGCTTAGTGGATTTCCCAAGAGAGGAATGCTTCCACCAAATAAGAACCTCAGCTAGCCATTTTATATTTCTATAAACATAATGGGATGAAGCTTTTAAATTCCCCACATTCTTGCTTACATTTGCTGTTTGCTTTTTAAACAAGAGTTATTACCATAGCCATATCATCATGGTTTACTTTGCATTTCTGAAATGGCTAATGTTGCTGATCATCTTTTCCTGTGTTTCTTGACTGTTTATGTCTCTTCTTTGAGGAAATGTCTGTACAAGTCTTGCCTATTTTGTGTTTGGGTTATTGGTCTCTTGTTATTGAAGTGTAAAGATTTCTTTATGTATCTGAATACTAGACCCCTCATACGTAATTGGCAAATATCTTCTGCCATTTTATGAACTGTCTTTTCACTGTATTGATAGTGTCTTTTGTTGCACACAGGTTTTTAATGTGCTGAAGTTCAATTTGTTGTCTTTGGATCTGTAATCAGACCCATGGCATGACCAGGAAAACGAGGACAGGAGATGTGCCGGGGCTGGCCCACCTGCCCTCTCAGGTGGCTGGAGGTCTCTCCTCAGCAGAGTCCTTCCCCTCTGACCTATTACTGCTGGGAATCAGGTCCCATCGCTAGAAATCATCAACCTTTATATTCACAAGGGCTTCACATTGCTGAAAGTTTAGCATACAGGGACTGTGAGCATGAGTGTTTGTGCTGTGTGTGTGTGTGTGTGTGTGTGCGCGCGCGTGCGCGCGGTGTGCATGTGCTCTGTGCATGTGTGGTACTTTTTCTAAGGAGGCCCAAAGGAACAAGAAAATGCAGACCCCACCCCTTACATACCAGAACTCTTCTTCCTCTACATCACAAGGGTAGCCACCAGAGCTCCAGTGCCCACAACTCCAAAGAGAACCAGGCCAGCAGTGGTGCCCACAATGGAAATGGTAGGCTGGGAAGGCTGCTCTTTGAAAAGAAAAGGTGAGGAGCTCTAACCCCAGGGCCTCAGCTGTGGCCCTCCTGAATGTCTCCAGAACTGCTCCTGTTTTTCCTGAGAAAAGACTCCACCCCTCATCACCTTCTTACCCCATCTCAGGGTGGGGGACCAGCAGCCCCTTGTGCTGCATATGGCTTGTGAATCTCTGCTCCTGTCTCTGTGGCTAGTGTGACTGTGCAGTTGATTTTTAAATTTTCTTTAATTAATTTCAACAGCCACTTGTGACTAGTAGCTATCATATCTGACAGTGCATACTAGAGTGTTCTTACTTTTTAATCTCCCCAGAGATATACTGTGTGACATACAATTTGACATATATCAAAGTTACCTTGATAAGGAAGACATGGATTTGTCTGCAGGCATTAGATATAATATTAAAATACAGGGGATCGATCCAAGATGGCCGTTTAGGAACAGCTCAGGATTGCAGCTCCCAGTGAAAGCGCAGAGGGTGAGTGGACGCCG
>NW_016108291.1:93861-96619 GCF_001604975.1 Cebus imitator
CATGTTCTCACGCATAGGCGGGTGTTGAACAATGAGAACACATGGACACAGGGAGGGGAGCACTACACACTGGAGTCAGTTGGGGGAAAAAGGGGAGGGACGGTGGGGGGTGGGGAGCTGGGGAGAAATAGCAAGGGGAGAGATGCCAGATGTAGGTGATGGGGAGGAAGACAGCAAATCACACTGCCACGTATGTACATATGTAACAATCTTGCATGTTCTTCACATGTACCCCAAAACCTACAATGCAATAAAATACATAAATGGGAAAAAAATTAATAATATTAAAATATAGTATGCTCAAGAAAGCTTAATGAATGTGTTTTATCTTGTTTTTCAGACAAAATCTCACTCTGTCACTTAGGCTGGAGTGCAGGTCACTGGGGCCTTGACTTCCTGGGTTCAAGTGATCCTTCCACCTCTGCCTCCTGAGTAGCTGGGAGTACAGGCATGAACCACCATGCTTGGATAAATGTTTTTTGTATTTTTTTGTAGAGATGAGGTTTTCCCATGTTCCCCAGGCTGGTCTCAAACTCATGGACTCAAGCAATCCACCCACCTCAGCCTCCCAAAGTGCTGGGATTACAGGCATGAGCCACCGTGCCCAGCCTAGTGTGTATTTTAACAACCATAGTGTACGGATATTCACCAAAACATGCCATCACCTCAAGGTCTCAAGTCTTTATAAATGTACATCCCTGTTGCTAATCCATGTCTATATTTCCTTGGATATCTGGTATGTTTTCTTTAACTTGGTGAACATAAGGAAGAAAACAAGCCTTCACTCACTCCAAGAGAAAGTACTTATTGAATGCCACATATATCAAGTGCCCTACAGACCCTGTAGAGACATTTCCAAAATTATGAAACAAGGAATTTAAACCTTAGAATTTCACATTAGTATCCTTAGGTAACATGGTGGTGCCCGCTCCTGGGAGGTCACCACATTGATGCTGAACTTAGTGTGGACACTGGATTGGCATAGCCCAGAACTCCTGGGCTCAAGTGATCTTCCCACCAAGCTTCCTGAGTAGCTGGGACTACAGGCATGCACCACTGTGCCCAGCCTCATTGTCCTTTTCTAGGTGAAAATATGTGTGAAGTTTTTACAATTCTGGAGGATTTTCTAAGCATAACCAAGGTGTGGAAAGCCATAAAGAATGATGATAATTGTTCTGACTACTTACAAATTAAAAAATCTATTTGGCATCCACAAGCACATAAATATACAAACCCATTCCCTTAACCAGCCTCAAAGACATATAAAAAGTAAATAGACAAAGTGGTAATAATGTGTGAATACCCTTCAGCCAAAGACCGGCAGAGCACACCTTAGGTGAAGAAGCTGAGTTTACAGTTTACCACTCATTGCACTGAGGGAGAATGCACACCTTGGAGAACTCCTAAGCGTCTCAGTAAGAGCATGGTAGAAAGAACCTATTATAAGATTTGGGCTTTGATAGGTGTTTCAAATACCCCCAGGATTTCTATGACTGAGGGACGACACAGAGAAGCCAATGCCACTGACGGAAGAGCTTATTACCCACAGATGCAGGAGCACAGCACAACAGGCAGGGGCCACACAGGGCAGCACCAGGGCCAGTCAGGTGGCAGCTGGAGGGGAAGGCGTGGGTGAGAGCCTCTGCTGTGGTTTTCAGAGGAAGAAATGGG
The DNA here is from genome assembly GCF_001604975.1 of Cebus imitator. Lineage (NCBI taxonomy): Eukaryota > Metazoa > Chordata > Mammalia > Primates > Cebidae > Cebus > Cebus imitator. The sequence goes on from NW_016108291.1 coordinate 95,533, forward strand.
CAAGGCGGGGTAAGCAGTGTAGACATTTTATTTGGTCATAAAAAGGAATGAACTCTTAATACATGTAACTACATGGATGAATCTTGAAAAAATTATGCTATGTGGAAGAAGTCCATCACCAAACAGCATCCACCACATTATTCTATTTATATGAAATTTCCATAAGAAGTAAATCTCTAGAGACCAAAAGTCGATTTGTGGTTGCCTCAGACTGAGGAGGTGTTAAAGGGAAATGGATACAACTGCTTAGGAATAAATGGGTATGCGTTTATGAAAATGTTCTAAAATTGTGATGATACTAAAAATCATTGAGTTCAAATGGTGGACAATATATGTGAGTTTTATCTCAAGAAAGCCATTCTAATAAAAAGTTATGGCTCACATGAAATGAAGTAGAGATGTCAGAACTGTCAAGGCAGATTGTGGAGACAGAGATTGAAAAGCTCAGAGCACTGAGCAGTGAGCTTGCTGGCATAGACAGATGTGCTTTGTAGAAGTGGACAGCCCACCAGGTGACTATTTCTATGGAAGAGCCAAAGGGCTCTCTACTAAGCAATAAGGAATGAACAGGTGAACAGGGTATTAACCTCATCTTGTCTGTCCTTTGCAGGCTAGCACTGCCTCTAGGATATGATATTGTAGAACCTGTCTCTCTAGCAGCAAAGGGAACAGTAGAATCCCCAGAAGCCAGAGGCCAGGCAGCAGCAAGGCAGAAGAAAAGTGGGCCAAACTTCCAAGACTTAAAAGATGAAAGAGTTTGGTTCCATCACATAACAGTTTGTAGGGAACCAGCCCCACACCCCACCGGTGGGTACCTCCAGTTCAGTGGTGACAATGGAATGAGAGAAAGACAGATTAAGAGAGATAGTGGGACCAGGGGACCATCACTTTTTACTGGAGGCAGTGAAGGCCCCGAGCTCTGGTTTCCACAGTATTTATTGAACACAATCACTTTTATCTATAGTGGGGGTGGCAGAGTGAATCGGTGAAGGGAAGCTGTGCATCAAACATAAAATCGATAGCGGTGGTGGTTTATGTGAGTTTCTGATGAACTAATAGTGTATGCTTATCAATAGACAATGCAGCT
>NW_016108291.1:97534-105330 GCF_001604975.1 Cebus imitator
CTCCTGAAGTCAAGCGATCCATCTGCCTTGACCTCCCAAAGTGCCGGGATTAGAGGCATGAGCCACCTTGCCAGGCCAGACTGTCATATTTTTAGTAAATCAGATTTATAGAGAGTCTTATTCATTGTGTAAGACTACCAATAGGTCTAAATGCATTATTTGCAACACATATGAAAAGAAGGCCAGAGGCTATTTATATTCACAAAGGACAAATGACTCTACATTTTAAATTTTATCTCCAGGATACATTACATCTCCTGCTCCCTTCCATCATATAAAGGAACTGGACCATCTAAATATTCCTCAGAATGTCACATTTGTTCACTGTATTAATGATATTATGTATTAAAATTTGATGAGCAAGAACTGGAATATACTCTTCAAGTTTTGGTAGCACAAATCCACTCCAAAGACTGGTAAACTATACAAAGATTTAAGTGCCTGCTACACTGGTGAGGTTTTGAGTAATCTAGTAGTCTGTGGCATGAGGGACTAGCTCCTCAAAAGTATAAGAGGAGGGGTGCATATGGTGGTTCACACCCGTAATCCCAGCACTTTGGGAGGAAGAGGTGGTCAGGTCAGATCACTTGAGGTTAGAAGTTCAAGACCAGCCTGGCCAACATCGTGAAATCCCACCTGTACTAAAAGTACAAAAATTAGCCAGGTGTTGTGGCGCCCATCTGTAATCCCAGCTACTCAGGAGGTTGAGGTGAGAGAATCACTTGAACACGAGAGGTGGAGGTTGCAGTGAGCAGGGATCATGCCACTGCTCTCCAGTGGCAAAAGAGTGAGACCCAGTCTCAAATAAATAAATAAATAAGACAAATTGTCGGGTTGATGGCAAGACGGCCAAATATGAACAGCTCTGGTGTGCAGCTCTCAGCGAGATCGATGCAGAAGGCAGGTGATCTCTGCATTTCCAACTGAGGTACCTGGTTCATATCATTGGAACTGGTTGGACAGTGGATGCAGCCCAAGGAGGGTGAGCCAAAGCAGGGTGGGGCATCACCTCACCCAGGAAGCAGAAAGGGCCGGGAAACTCCCTCTTCTAGCCAAGGGAAGCCACTAGGGACTGTCCCCTGCACTCCAGACTGGATACTGTGCTTTTCCCATGGTCTTCACAACCCTCAGACCAGGAGATTCCCTCCAGTGTCTGCAACACCAGAGCCCTGGGTTTCCAGCACGAAACTGGGTGGCTGTTTGGGAAGACACCGAGCCAGCTGCAGCAGTTTTTTTTTCTCATACCCCAGTGGTGCCTGGACTGCAAGCAAGACAGAACCATTTACCACTCCCCTGAAAAGGGGGCTGAAGCCAGGGAGCCAAGTGATCTGCCTCGGTGGGTCCTACTCCCTCAAAGACCAGCAAGCTAAGATCCACTAGCTTAAATTCTTACAGCCAACACAGCAGTCTGAGCTTGACCTGGGATGTTTGAGCTTGGTGAGGGGTGGTGGGAGGGCGTCTACCATTACTGAGTCTCCAGTAGGTGATTTTAACATCAGTGTAAACAAAGTCACTGGGAAGTTCAAACTGGGTGGAGCCCACAGCAGTTCAGCAAGGCCTCTGTAGGCAGACTGTGTCACTAGACTCCCTCCTTGCTGGGCAAGGCATCTCTGAAAAGAAGGCAACAGCCCATCAGGGACTTATAAAATCCCCCACCTTCCTGGGACAGAGCACCTGGGTACAGGAGGCTGTTGTGGGTACAGCTTCAGCATACTTAAATGTTCCTGCCTGGCAGCTCTGAATAGAGCAGCAGATCTCCCAGCAGAGCAATCCAGCCCTGATAAGGGATAGACTGCCTCCTCAAGTGGCTCCCTGACTCCCTTGTATCCTGACTGGGAAACACCTGCCAGTAGGGGCCAACAGACACCCCATATGGGAGAGCTCTGGCTGGCATCTGGTGAATACCATTCTGAGATGAAGCTACCAGAGAAAGGAACAGGAAGCAATCTTTGCTGTTATGCAGCCCCTGCTGGTGATTTCCAGGCAAGTAGGGTCTGGAGTGGACCTCCAGCAAACTCCAGCAGACCTGCAGCAGAGGCGCCTGACTGTTAGAAGGAAAACTAACAAACAGAAAGAAATAGTCTCAACATCAACAGAAAGAATGTCCATTCAGAGGCCCATTCCAAAGGTCGCTGACTCAAAGACCAAAGGTAGATAAATCCATAAAGATGGGAAGAAACCAGTGGAAAAAGGCTGAAAATTCCAAAAACCAGAATGCCTCTTCTCCTCCAAGGGATCACAATTCCTCACCAGCAAGGAAACAAAACAGGACAGAGAATGAGTTTGACAAATTGACAGAAGCAGGCTTTGGAAGGTGGGTAATAACAAACTTCTCCAAGCTAAAGAAGCATGTTCTAACTCAATGCAAGGAAGCTAAGTATCTTGAAAAATATAGATGAAATGCTAACTAGAATAACTAGTTTAGAAAAGAACATAAATGACCTGACAGAACTGAAAAACACAGCATCAAAACATGAAGCATACACAAGTGTCAATAGCCAAATCGATCAAGTGGAAAAAAGGATATCAGAGATTGAAGATCAACTCAANTACCATTCTGAGATGAAGCTACCAGAGAAAGGAACAGGAAGCAATCTTTGCTGTTATGCAGCCCCTGCTGGTGATTTCCAGGCAAGTAGGGTCTGGAGTGGACCTCCAGCAAACTCCAGCAGACCTGCAGCAGAGGCGCCTGACTGTTAGAAGGAAAACTAACAAACAGAAAGAAATAGTCTCAACATCAACAGAAAGAATGTCCATTCAGAGGCCCATTCCAAAGGTCGCTGACTCAAAGACCAAAGGTAGATAAATCCATAAAGATGGGAAGAAACCAGTGGAAAAAGGCTGAAAATTCCAAAAACCAGAATGCCTCTTCTCCTCCAAGGGATCACAATTCCTCACCAGCAAGGAAACAAAACAGGACAGAGAATGAGTTTGACAAATTGACAGAAGCAGGCTTTGGAAGGTGGGTAATAACAAACTTCTCCAAGCTAAAGAAGCATGTTCTAACTCAATGCAAGGAAGCTAAGTATCTTGAAAAATATAGATGAAATGCTAACTAGAATAACTAGTTTAGAAAAGAACATAAATGACCTGACAGAACTGAAAAACACAGCATCAAAACATGAAGCATACACAAGTGTCAATAGCCAAATCGATCAAGTGGAAAAAAGGATATCAGAGATTGAAGATCAACTCAATGAAATAAAGTGAGAAGATAAGATTAGGGAAAAAAGAGTAAAAAGAAATGAACAAAGCCTCCAAGAAATATGGGGTTACGTGAAAAGATCCAATCTATGTTTGATCAGTGTAGCTGAAAGCAATGGACAGAATGAAACCAAGTTGGAAAACACCCTTCAGGATATTATCCAGGAGAACTTCTTCAACCTAGCAAGGCAGGCCAACATTCAAATTCAGGAAATACAGAGAACACCACAAAGATACTCTTTGAGAACAACCCCAAGACACATAATCGTCAGATTCACCAGGACTGAAATGAAGGAAAAATGCTAAGAGCAGCCAGAGAGAAAGGTCTGGTTACCCACAAAGGGAAGCCCATCAGACTCACAGTGGATCTCTCGGGAGAAAATCTACAAGCCAAAAGAGGCCAACATTCAACAATTTTTTTTTTGAGACATAGTCTCACTCTGTATCCCAGGCTGGAGTGCAATGACTTGATCTTGGCTCACTGCAACCTCCACCTCCCACATTCAAGCGAGTCTCCTGCCTCACTTTCCCAAGTAGCTGGGATTACAGGTGCCTGCCACTACACCTGGCTAATTTTTGTATTTTTAGTAGAGATGGAGTTTCACCATGTTGGGGTGGGCTGGTCTCGAACTCCTGACCTCAGATGATCTGCCCACCTCGGCCTCTCAAAGTGTTGGGATTAAAGGCCTGAGCCACCATGCCCGGCCTCAACTTTCTTGAAGAAAAGAATTTTCAACCTCGAATTTCATATCCAGGCAAACTAAGATTTTAAGCAAAGGAGAAATAAAATCCTTTATGGACAACCAACTGCTGAGAGATTTTGCCACCACTAGGCCTGCCTTACAAGAGCTCCTGAAGGAAGCAATAAACATAGAAAGGAACAACCAGTACCAGCCACTGCAAAAACATACCAAATTGAAAAGACCATCAACACAATGAAAAACTGCCATAAACTAATGGGCAAAATAAACAGCTAGCATCATAATGGCAGGATCAAACTCACACATAACAATATGAACCTTAAATGTAAATGAACTAAATGCCCCAATTAAAAGACACAGACTGGCAAATTGGATAGAGTGAAGACCCATCGAGTGCTGTATTCAGGAGACCCATCTCTCATGCAAAGACACACATAAGCTCAAAATAAAGGGATGGAGGAATATTTACCAAGCAAATGGAAAGCAAAAAAATGTAGTAGTTGCAATTCTAGTCTCTGATAAAACAGACTTTAAACCAACAAAGATCAAAAAAGACAAAGAAGGGCATTACATAATGGTAAAGAGATCAATGCAACAAGAAGACCTAACTATCCAAAATATATATGCACCCAACACAGGAGCACACAGATTCATACAGCAAGTTCTTAGAGACCTACAAAGAGACTTAGACTCCCACATATTAATTATGGGATGCTTTAACACTCTACTGTCAATATTAGACAGATCAATGAGACAGAAAATTAACAAGTATATCCAGGACTTGAACTCAGATCTGGACCAAGCAGACCTAATAGACATCTATAGAATTTTCCACCCCAAATCCACAGAATATACATTCTTCTCAGAACCACATCACACTTTTTCTAAAATAGACCACATAACTGGAAATAAAACACTCCTAGCAAATGCAAAATAACAGAAATCATAATAGTCTCTCAGACCACAGTGCAATCAAATTAGAACTCAAGATTAAGAAACCCACTCAAAACCATGCAACTACATGGAAACTGACCAACCTGCTCCTGAATAATTACTGGATAAATAATGAAATGAAGGTAGAAATAAAGATGTTCTTGGAAACCAATGAGAACGAAGACACAACATACCAGAATCTCTGGGACACATTTAAAGCAGTATGCTGAGGGAAATTTACAGCACTAAATGCCCACAAGAGAAAGTAGGAAAGATCTAAAATCAACACCCTAATGTCACAATGAGAAGAACTAGAGGAGCAAGAACAAACAAATTCAAAAGCTAGCGGAAGACAAGAAATAACTAAGATCAGAGCAGAAGTGAAGGAAGTAAAGACATGAAAAACCCTTAAAAAAAAAATCAATGAATCAAGGAGCTGGTTTTTTGAAAAGATCAGCAAAATACATAGACCGCTAGCCAGACTAATAAAGAAGTAAAGAGATAAGAATCAAACAGATGCAATAAAAAATGTTAAAGGGAATATTACCACCAATCCCACAGAAATACATACTACCACCAGAGAATACTATGAACTCTTCCATGCAGATAAGCCAGAAAATCTAGAAGAAATGGGTAAATTCCTGGACACTTACACCCCTCCAAGTCTAAACCAGGAAGAAGTCGAATCCCTGAATAGACCAATAACAAAGTCTGAAATTGAGGCAGCAACACAGCTGAATTCTACCAGAGGTAAAAAGGGAACTGGTATCATTCCTTCTGAAGCTATTCCAAACAATAGAAAAAGAGGGAATCCTCCCTAACTAATTTTATGAGGCCAACATCATCCTGATACCAAACCTGGTAGAGACACAACGAAAAAAGAAAATTTCAGGCCAATATCCCTAATGAACATTGATGTGAAAAATCCTCAATAAAATACTGGCAAACTGAATCCAACAGCACATCGAAAATCTTATCCATCACAATCAAGCCGGCTTCATCGCTGGGATGAAACACTGGTTCAACATACGCAAATCAATAAACGTGATCCCTCACATAAACAGAACAAAAGACAAAAACCATGATTGATGCAGAGAAGGCCTTTGACAAAATTCAACAGCCTTTTATGCTAAGAATTTTCCATAAACTAGGTATTGATGGAACATATCTCAAAATAATAAGAGTTATTTCTGACAAACCCACAGCCAATATACTGAATGGGGAAAAACTGAAAGCATTCCCTTTGAAGTCCTGCACAAGACAAGGATGCCCTTTCTCACCACTCCTATTCAACATAGTGTTGGAAGTTCTAGCCAGGGCAACTAGGCAAGAAAAAGAAATGAAGGGTATTCAATTAGGAAAAGAGGAAGTCAAATTGTCTCTATTTGCAGACAACAGGATTGTATATTTAGAAGACCCCATCATCTCAGCCCAAAATTTTCTTAAGCTGATAAGCAACTTCAGCAGAGTCTCAGGATAAAAAAAAAATCAGTGTGCAAAATCACAAACATTGCTATACACCAATAATAGACAGAGAGCCAAATCATGAGTGAACTCCCGTTCACAATTGCTACAAAGATAATAAAATACCTAGGAATACAATTAACAAGGGATGTGAATGATCACTTCAAGGACAACTACAAACCACTGATCAAGGAAATAAGAGAGGACACAAACAGATAGAAAAACATTCCATGCTCATGGTTAGGAAGAATCAATATCATGAAAATGGCCATACTGCCCAAGGTAATTTATAGATTCAATGCTATCCCCATCAAGCTACCATTGACCTTCTTCACAGAACTGGAAAAAAACCACCTTAAACTTCATTTGGAACCAAAAAAGAGCCTGCATAGCCAAGACAATCCTAAGCAAAAAGAACAAAGTTGGAGTCATCATGCTACCTGACTCCAAACAATACTACAAGGTTACAGTAATCAAAATAGCATTGGCACTGTTACCAAAACAGAGATATAGACCAATGGAACAGAACAGAGGCCTCAGAAGTAATGACACATACCTACAACCATCTGATCTTTGACAAACCTGACAAAAACAAGCAATGGGGAAAGCATTTCCTATTTAATAAACAGTGTTAGGAAACTTGGCTAGCCATATGCACAAAGATGAAACTGGATCCCTTCCTTACACCTTATACAAAAATTAACTCCAGATGGATTAAAGATTAAACATAAGACCTAACACCATAAAAACCCCAGAAGAAAACCTAGGGAATACCATTCAGGACATAGGCATGGGCAAGGACTAAAATAATCGTGTTTTCATGACTAAAACATCAAAAGCAGTGGCAATGAAAGCCAAAATAGACAAACGGAATCAAATTAAACTAAAGAGCTTCTGGACAGCAAAAGAAACCATCATTAGAGTGAATCAGCAACCAACAGAATGGGAATAAATTTTGCAATCTACCCATCTGACAAAGGGTTAATATCCAGAATTGACAAAGAATTTAAACAAACTTACAAGAAAAAAACAAATAGCCCCATGAAAAAGTGGGCAAAGGATACGAATAGACACTTCTCAAAAGAAGACATTTTCTCAGCCAACAAACATATGAAAAAAGGCTCATCATCACTGGTCATTAGAGAAATGCAAATCAAAACCACATTAAGATACCAGCTCACACCAGTTAGAATGGCAATCACTAAAAAATCAGCAGACAACAGATACTGGAGAGGGTGTGGAGAAATAGGAACGTTTTTACACTGTTTCTGGGAGCGTAAATTAGTTCAACCATTGTGGAAGACAGTGTGGCGATTGCTCAAGGATCTAGAACTAGAAATACCATTTGACCCAGCAATCCCATTACTGGGTATATACCCAAAGAATTATAGATCATTCTATTATAAAGACACATGCACATGTATGTTTATTGTTCACAATAGCAGAGACTTGGAACCAACCCAAATGCTCATCAATGATAGACTTGATAAAGAA
>NW_016108291.1:105897-109052 GCF_001604975.1 Cebus imitator
ATCTTTCTCACACCACAGATACAATCCATTGGCAAATGCCATGAGTCCACTTTAAAGCGCATCCAGAATCCCCTCACATCCCACTATGTCCCCTGCTCACACCCCAGTCCAGGTAACGAACATTTCCAGCCTGGAATACTGCGCTCACTTCTTACTGTTTTGCCTTCTGCTTCCCTTGTCCCTCACCTCTCAATTCCATCCTCAGCATAGCAGTCAGAGATCCTTTTAAAAGAGACGTCATACAATGTCCTTCTGCTCAAAACTGTCCTCTATCTCCCATCCCACTCATAACAAAGGTCAGATCCAACCCCACTGCCCTCAAGCTGACCTGCTGTGGCCATACCTCTGACGTCATCTAGCTTGTCTCTGTTCAGCCCTCCTGGCCTCCTTGCTCTTCTGGGAACACAGACACCTTCCTGCCGTAGTGCATTTGCCCTGGAAGTTCCCCTGCCTGGAAAGAACTTCCCCAGACATCCTCATGGACACTCACATGCCCCTCAACTCTTTCCTCAAAGGTCACCTTTGCAATGTGGTGCACACTGACCACCCAGCACAACAGCCACCTTCCCTGTCCCCACTCTTCACACCCTGGATCACCTGCCTCCCTGCACTTACCACCTTCTAGCACTTTCCTTCCTTACTCTGGTTATAGTGTATCTATCTTCTGCCCCTTCCCGCTGTAACATATGCTCCAAAAGGCCAGAGATTTTTCTGATTTTACTTCAGTGATGTTCCCCAGATGCAGAACGATTCAAACGCAGATGAATGAATGATCACTGTATAGCACCTCCTGTTCTAGACAGGATCTTTGTTAACATAGCCACAGGCCAAATGCTGTTTTGTGGCAGCTACAGCACAAGGTCCCCTCACACTGACATCCGGGCTGCCTGTGCTTTTCTCAGCAGTGCTGCTTGTGTTCTCCCTCCCCCACCCTCCTCCCACACCAACCCCCATGCACACTGCAGCACACAATCAGGTTTCTCTCTTCAGGAAAGAACAATTCTAGACTATGGACCCAATTTAACAAAAAAATATGAATCTAAATTAGACTCTGCTTTAGATTCATGAGTTGGGATTGGAGCCAGCACCACGATCACTAGAACCAGGGCAGGGAGAGAGGGCAGGAGAGCAGAGCAGAAGAGGGGCCCTAGAAGGAGGCCAGGAGCTGAATGGGTCTGAAACTTTGTCTCGGAAAAACAGAGACTCCCATGTGCAGGGGCCGCCCTGGGTGATGTGTAACTCTCTGCGGTCACAGCTTTTGTCGGACAAGTTTCCACTGAAGGGACAAGGACAGTGGAGCAGTGAAGCTGACCCAGCTGAGGACTGACTACATAAAGCCCATGATGGACTCAACAGCAAGAGGCCCCGTCCACACTCGGCTCCTCACAGCCTTCTCCATCCCCACCTGCAACAGACTCAGCACAGCGAACATGCGGATTCAGGTCTTTATTTTCTCTCTCAAATTTCAGGAATTGACTTATTTAANTAGAGCAGAAGAGGAGCCCTAGAAGGAGGCCAGGAGCTGAATGGGTCTGAAAATTTATCTCAGAAACAGAGACTCTCGTGTGCAGGGGCCACTGTGGGCGATGTATGAGCCTCTGTGGTCACAGCTCCTGCTGGACAAGTTTCCACTGAAGGGACAAGGACAATGGAGCAGTGAAGCTGACCCAGCTGAGGACTGACCACATAAAGCCCATGATGGACTCAACAGCAACTGGGCACAGGCCCCATCCACACTCGGCTCCTCACAGCCTTCTTCATCCCCACCTGCAACAGACTCAGCAGAGTGAACATGCAGATTCTGGAAGGTTCTCAGCTCTTTATTTCCTCTGTCAAATTTTAAGAAATGACTTATTTAATTAACCCATCAACCCCTCATGCCAAATATTTGAGAAACAAATTTATATTCAGTTTCTTATTTTCAGTAAGAAAGAAAGAGGTTGTAGTTCAGTGCACCATGAAGCTGAGACAGAGGTGTAGACACAAGCCCCACCTCTCTGGAACAGGAAAGATGAGTGGGGAGGGAACACAGGTCAGCGTGGGGACAGGGGTCACGGTGGACATGGGGTGGGCTGTCTCTCCACCTCCTCACATTAGGCTAACAGGGACGCAGACACATTCAGATGCCTTTGCAGAAAGAGATGCCAGAGGCTCTTGAAGTCACACAGAGGAGGCGTGAAGAAATCCCGCATCTCAGTCCCACACAAGCAGCTGTCTCAGGCTACAGAAAACAACAGTAATGAACAAATTCAGTCAGTCATGGTAAGTGATGACGCTCTGAACAGCCCACCAAGCACTGGAAATGTCCCAATCAAAGAATCCATATTACCCAGTCCTATCCACTCTGCCCCTAACCCTGCCCACTTCAGACCCCCAGCATCTCACATTTAGGAGCCACGAGAGACAGATCAGAGCCCTGGACACTGTCGCTACCTGGGTTAGAACAAAAGCAGGACCTGGTCAGAGTCCGCAGGAAATGTGGGACAGGAGGAATTATGGGGTGGGTGAACTTCTCCACACTCCCACCCCCACCACTTACATGCAGCCTGAGAGTAGCTCCTTCTTTTTCCACCTATGGGAAGAAAACTTCCTGTGAGGGGACAGGGAGGAGGCAGAGCCATGAGATCTTAGCAGAAACTCCAAGTCTTGGACCCAAAAGAAGTTTCTAGAACTATGACTACAGACCCATGGCAGGATCAGAAAACACAAGGAAAGCAGGTGTGGGTCCTGGACCAACCACATTCCTAAAGTTTGTCCTTAGCAGGGAACTTCTTCTGACTTGTGAATGCTGGGATCAGGACCCCAACACCGCAATCATCAAGGTGATACAACTGTCCTTCATTGTCACATGTGTTTCACAAAAGATTAAGTGCTGGCACACAGGGCCCCAGGCTGGGTCAACCCATGTGCGGATGGTCCTTCCCAGTAATGAGGCAGGGGAACACTTCTACCTGGGGCTTGAAACCCCAAAAGGGACAAGAAAACCCAGACTTCACTCCTCACCCCTTCCCTACCTGAGCTCAACCTCCTCCACATCACAGCAGCGACCACAGCTCCGACGACCACAGCTCCCAGGATGGCCAGGCAAGCAACGATGCCCACGGTGAGGATGGTGAGCTGGGAATATGGCTCTGGGAAAGAAGGGGAGGTGAGGG
>NW_016108291.1:110923-112304 GCF_001604975.1 Cebus imitator
CTGCTCCACCCACGGCGCCCGCGGCTCCATCCTCGGACTTGCGGCGTCGCTGTCAAACCCCACGAACTGCGTGTCGTCCACGTAGCCCACGGCGATGAAGCGGGTCTCCCTGTGGCCCGGTCGGGACGAGGCAGTGCCGAAATACCTCAAAGAGTGAGAGCCTGGGGACAAGGAGGGGCTGAGACCCGCCCGAGCCTCCTCACGGCGCGGCTCCCAGAGTCCTGCGCCCCCGCCGGCCGGGACCCTCGCTCCTCCCGGCAGAAGTCCTTTCCCTCCTGACGCTGCACTTACCAGCCCAGGTCTCAGTCAGGGCCAGGGTCCCCAAGAGCAGCAGGAGGAGGGTTCGAGGCGCCATGACCCCAGTCTCCGTGCCTGGGGAAAATCTGAGTCCAGGTGGGTACGTGGGGACTTTAGAACCGGGACCGCGACGGCGCTGATTGTCTTTTCTACATCGAATGGAAGTGGGAACTGGGGTCGCCTGCTGAGTATCCTGGAAGAAGGACCCAACATAGGTTGGGAGAAGTGGTGAAACACAGGAAAGTGGGGGAATCTGGGCTGCTCCCCAGTGCAGATGGGCCCTTGGAACCTGACACCCTGATACCGACGCCCAGGACTTGGGACTTTGTCCGGATCCCTCAGGAGCCTCTTTGTCGTACTGATTGCATGAGTACTGGCCAAGGACCTGTCTATGGAAACCGGGGAGAGGCAGAGAAGCCAGGGCTGCGCCCTGCCCCTTCCCCATCACTTCTTGTCTTGGAATCCGAGTCCCTGAACTGGACTCCCGTGCCTCCCACTCCATACCTCTCCCCTCGAACTCTTGTACAAGGAAACTCACCATGGGGAGCTTGATGCCAGAGAGTGAGCTCGCCCTGGGAATGGTGGTGTAGAGACAGGGGTTTTCTCTCTAAACCTGGTCAAGTTTTGTCTGAAGGCACCAGACAGAGATTCTCATAGAGAACAGTTCCCTTTTTGTTTATTAATACAGTAGGTAGCACAATACTGGTAATCCCTGTATTAGGGATTAAAATCCTACAGATTAGGATTCCAATCTGTAAAAGACCTGTGTCAAAACAGCAGCACAGTTAAGCGCTCAAAGCTAAGTTTTACTTTCCCAGACTAAGGAACTGTGACTCTGGGTTGTTACATTTAAAATCATCTTCATTCCCTAGCCCAAGATTCCCCGTGTGAGCCCAGAACATCTCCTGAATACAAAGAAGCAGGGGTCTGTTGGGGGGCTGGTGGCAAGGGAGGGACAGTGGGGAGGGGGTTGTGGAGGTCGGGGAGGTATAACATGGGGAGAATTACCAGATGTAGGTGACGGCGGTGGGGGGGGAGTGGAGGTAGCAAACCACATTGCCATGTGTGTACCTATGCAACAATC
>NW_016108291.1:113299-116340 GCF_001604975.1 Cebus imitator
GAGGCCATTAGTTCTTAGGCAGTCCTCCTAGGCTCTTCCACTGCTTTCGAATTATTTCCTCTCTCCTTTTCCTCACCTTCTGCTTCTCCAGCCCTTCTCTGCCCCATCATCCCTCACATCCTCCTCTTCCCTTACACCTGCCACCCTGTCACTCCTGAATTGTGGCACTAACACCGTGGCTCACTTCCTGCTCATGTCTGTTCTCCCCACAGTGCTCAGCCCTCCTGCTAATGTGACTCAGGTCATGTCATTTCTTCCCTTACAATGGTTGGATTCTGGTCTACCACTTTGCTATTTGTTTTCAATTTGTCTCATATCTCACAGTTTCTGTTCCTCCTTTACTACTTTCTTATGTGACAAGGGAACATTTTTTAGTTTATGGTTTTAATTCTTCTAGTGGCTTTTAGCTGTATTTCTTTACACTAATTTTTTATTGTTCTAAGAATGGAAACTCAATTCCTTGACTTTTCACAGTGAGGTTGAGGTAATGTTAAACTACATCCAGCAAAATAAAGGACACATGAAATGGTATAGTTTCATTTAACCTACCATTATGCTATTATTGTTGCATATATTACATCAATATACATTATATACTCAATGATACAGTATAATGTTTCTGTTTTAGAAAAGCAGTCATATGCCTCCAGGAAATTAAGAAAATGAGTGTGTATGTGATATGTGTGTGTGCATCATTTCTGTTGTTAATTGTTCCTTTCTGTGTATCTGGGTCACCGTCTAGTATCATTTCCCTTCAGCCTGAAGAATTTCCTTTAAAATTATATGTAGTACAAGATGCTTAGGAAATGAATTTTATGGTTTTGATTATCTAAAAATGTCTTTACTTTTAGCCTTTTTCCCTGCACCCTCCCTTTTTTTTCTTATTAGGGAATTTACATATAACAAAAATTTATGAGTTTTAGCTGAGCTTTTTGGTGAATATTGGTAATTATTTGTAGTCATGTAACTACCATGCTGGACAGTAGAGAAAAACCACATGCAAAGAACGCCCTGCTAGGCTCCTCCACTGCTTTAGAGTCCTCTCCCCTGCTCCTTTTCCTCACCTCCTGCTTCCCCAGCCCTTCTTTCTGCCCCCTCATCCCTCAAACCTTCCTCTCTCCTTAGTTCCCACCGCCCAGTCACTCCAGAATTGTGGCCCTGTAGAGAACAGTTTCTTTTCCCTAAAAACTTTCTTTCTGTCCCTTTCTATTTAATCCTTTCCACCCTCACCCCTTCCCTTCATTCAACCACTGCTCTTCTTTCTGTCACTGCAGTAGTGAAATTCCTAAAATTTCATGGACATGCAATCATATGTGATGTAGTCCTTTGTTTGGTCTGTCACTCAGCATAACAATGTTCGAGATGATGTCATTCATTCATTTTTGTTGCTGAGCAGCTGCCCAGTATTGCTGGAATACCGGTTATTCACTGGTTTCTCTGTGTCCACTTGATAGAAATGTGGGAGGAAGGCAGCAAATCACACTGCCACGTGTGTACCTATGCAACAATCTTGCATGTTCTTCACATGTACCTCAAAACCTAAAATGCAATAAAATAAATAAATGGGAAAAAAAAAGAAATGTGGATTACTCCAGTTAGGGTGTGTCATTAATGAAGCCACTATAAATAACTGCTTACAAATGTGGCCTTATATTTTTATTTATTTTGGATAAATACATATTTGTGGGATTGCTGGGTCCTGTGGTAATGGATGGGTAGCTGTATAAGAAATTGCCAAACCGCTTTACAAATTGGCTGCAACATTTTTTGCATTCCCACCAGCAATATCAGACATTTCTATTTTTTCCATATTCTTGCCAGTATTTAGATTTATCATATGTATTTTTAACTTTACCTATTCTAGGTGATGAGTGATGGTTTCTCATCATGGTTTTAACTTTCACTTGTTTGATGACTACTATTGCTTGCTATCTCTTCACGTTCATCTCAATGACTTCTTACATGTATTTTATGAACTATTTTGCAAATTCAGTGATTAATTCCAGAGATTGTTTCAGAATTTCCTAGTGTTTTCTACATATGCAATGAAGCTGGTGTCAAAAAAAAAAAAAAAAAAGACATTTATTTATTTATTTCCTATCCATTGATCTTTTCCCTTTTAAAATTATGTTTCCTTGGTAGAGGTAAGGTCTCACCACCAGGCTGGTCTCAGACTCCTGAACTCAAGTCATTCTCCCACATCATTCTCCGGAAATGTAGTGATGACAGGTATGAGCTACCATGCTCGGTTCTTCTATTGGTCTTTTATTTCATTTTTTTGCCATGTTGCACTGGTTAGGATGGCTGTTAGGTGTTTAAACAAGAATGATGACAGCTCACCTATTTGTTTACGAGGAACTTAAACAAATTTACAAGAAAAAAAACAGCCCCATTAAAAAGTGGGCAAAGGATATAAACGGAAACTTCTCAGAAGAAGAAATTTGTGTGGCCAAGAAACATATGAAAAAAAGCTCCACATCACTGATCGTTAGAGAAATGCAAAACAAACCACAATGAGATACCATCTCTCACCTGTCAGAATGGCAAGTACTAAAGTCAAGAAGCAATAGATGCTGGCAAGTCTACGGAGAAATAGGAACACTTACACTGTTGGTGGGAATATAAACTAGTTCTGTTGTGGAAGAATTTCACCTGACAAGAAACCCAAACGTCATTCAGAGGATCGGAGGAACACAGTTTATTACGCCAGCGGGCCCAGACGGGTTCGCACCCAAAGGTCTGGCCCTGGCCTGTAATAGCACACAGCTTTTATAGGTTGGGTGCAGGGGAGTAACCGAAGGTTTTAGGCAATGTGGTTGTTTCTCAAGGGACTTCCTAGTTAGCAAGCAGGAAGCGTGCATACAGAAGCAGATAGTGGTGGTTAGTCGGGCAATAAGGAGATTTTTCACAAACTTTCCACTTCATTCCCCCTTTGATGCTCTTTTATGAACTATATGGAGCATTACCTTTATATTTCAGTTGAGTTTAGTGGCAGTTGGGCTGCTGTTTTCTTGACTACTGTGGCCTCGATGAAGCACTGG
>NW_016108291.1:117160-120648 GCF_001604975.1 Cebus imitator
ACTGGAGTAGCCACAAATATTCCCTGTTGGAGGGGGAGACATAACCAACAAGGGTTAGTGAGATTAGTCTCCCCTTGTATATACTGATAACTTGTATTTGGGCATCAGTTTCTAAGGGCTGTGTAAGCCTTCTGATTGCTGAGAGATTTACGCTTCTACAGGGCTCAGGTGTAGCCCTGGCTAGTTTAATAAGTTCATTCTTAACCTTTGGATTTGTTTTGTTCAGGGCTGGTCTTGAACCCCCAGGCTGTCTGACATCCCATAATAGGTGTAATAGGTCCAGCAGTGGTCTGACCCCATCTGTGGTATCCCACGATTGGGCAATCAGATTTTTCCATTTTTCTTGTCCAATAGGTTTTTGAGTCCGGGCCTGTGCAGAGTTTAGGGCTGCCTCGCTGATAGCAGGTAGCCTTATAGGAGTAGGAGGTGAAAATGCCTTTGATTTTGTGTGTTTCCGGGCATGATGGGTGCGAATGAACTAGGATCCTGCAGGGAAGGAGGAGGGGAAGGAGCAAGGCTGACGGCAGAGGCATCCATGTAGGATGGGTGTAGATAGGATGATTGTTTAGACCATCCCCCCTTACTAAGTTTGTCATGAAGGCCATCATGAACAAAACAGAAAGTAACATTTTACACTAGGCATGGACAAGGAATGTCCTTCAAGGGACGGCAACAGTGACAGCACAAGAGCAGAACAGTAAGCACTGCCAGAATAGCACCAAGTACTAAAATTTCAGTCCACATCTGCTTATTCAGGGAAGGCTCCTCAAGCTTCGGCTGTGCATTGACTAGTCAGCTTCCGGTTGTGTGACTAGAGCAGGGCTTGACAAGTCCTCAGGACTCAGCTCCTTGGAGCGTGATTTTCATAGGGTGCTGGGGGTCCGGATGTTCAGTCCACAGGTCTGACGATGTGTCCAGGTGGGCCCTTTTGGCTCTGGAATGATGAAGCCAAGGAACGATTCCTGTAACTTTGAGAGCAATTGGAGTGACAAGGATTACAGTATGGGGCCCTGTCCAGACAGGTTGGAGGGGTTCCTTTTTCCAGTCCTTTACCCAGTGTTGGTCCCCAGGTTGGAAGGGATGAACTGGATTGGCTAGGGAGATGGGTGCTATCTCCATTACAAACTGGTTGACCTGGGCAGTATTTTCCCCAATGCCTGTAACTGAAATGATATGTCTATTTCTCCTAGCTGCCTGAGGCCTCCCGGTACTTTGCTGACTAAGGATGGGGGGCTCCTGAAGAGAATCTTGAAGGGTGAGTGGCTGGTGGGTCCTGGTGTGGACCATGACCGTAGCAGGGCTGGGGGAGCATGTCTACCCAGGAAGCCTGAGTCTCTTGGAAGAGCTTCACCAGTGTAGCCTTTAGGGTTCGATTTATGCACTCCATTTTCCCTGAACTTTGTGGCCTGTAGGCTGTATGAAGTTTCCACTTGATCTTGAGTGTGCTGGTGAGGGTTTGGATGATCTCTGCCATCAACGCTGGCCCATTGTCACTGTATAAGGTGAGTGGAAACCTGTACCGGGGAACAATTACTCCGAGTAAGATTTTCACTACTTCTTGGGCCCTTTCAGTCTTTGTCAGGAGTGCCTCCGCCCAACCTGTCTACGTGCATACAAGGCCCAGTAGGTCTTTGTACCCTTTACCGGGCTTGATTTCAATGAAGTCCACCTCTATGTCTTCCAAGGGGTAGTCCCCACCCGTTGCATCCCTGGAATGGCTTTCAGTCACTGTGTGGGGTTGTTCTTAGCACAGGTTAGGCACTGGTTGCTCACTGCAGCACAAAGTTTAGGGAGTGTGCAGTGTAGTAATATCTGTTGAGTAGGGTTCCCAGGACAGTCTTGCCTAGGTGGGTAAGACTGTGGCACCGAGTAACGACAGTGTGAGCCAGGTTTTTGGGCACCACGTGTTTGTTGTCAGGGAGTAGCCACCATCCGTCTGTGCTCTATTTTGCCCCCTCCTGTTGCACCCATTTATTTTCCTTCTTGGAGTACTCTGGCTTTCCCAAATCCTCGAGGAGCCAAGGGGTGACTGTGAATAAGCGGGTGGGGATTTGCACTGGATCTTCCTGCCTTGCGGCTGCTTTAGCTTCTTGGTCGGCCGGCCGATTTCCGTGGAGATGAGACCCGTTCCTCTTTGGTGGCCCTTACAATGCATAATGGCTACCTCTTTGGGCTTCCAAATTGCTTCTAGCAATTTGAGGATTTCTTCCTTGTTTTTGATTTCCTTTCCCCCTGCTGTCAGCAGTCCTCTTTCCTTGTATATTGTCCTGTGTATGTGAACGGTTGCAAAGGCATACTTGGCAGCAGTGTAGACATTGGCCACTTTATTTTCTGCATGACACAGGGCCTTGATAAGGGCATATAATTCCTCCCGTTGCATTGACGAGCCTTTTTGCAAGGTAGCCACCTCTATCACTTTGGTGGCAGTGGTGACTGCATATCCCATATAACTTTTTCCATTTTGGACGTAATTGCTCCCATGAGTGAAGAGGTTCAAATCTCCTTTTGAGATTGGAGAGTCTCTGAAGTCTGGCAGACTAGCAAAAACTTCATCCACCATTCCCTTACAGTCGTGGTCCAGAGCTCCTTCTTCCGTAGGCAGGAATGTGGCCAGGTTGAGGCCATGCACGGTTTCAATGGTGACCCATGGGTTCTCCCATAGCAGTCCTTGGTAGTGGGTTAGACGGGCATTTAAGAGCCATAGGTGTCCCTGACTGTTTATGAGGGTGAACACCCAGTGGGGCAATTTGATATTAACAGTCTGGCCCAAGGTTAGCTTGTCAGCTTCCTTCATCAGAATAACCATGGTGGCTAAGGCTCAGAGACAAGGGGGCCATCCTGATGCCACTGTATCTATTTAGACAGATATGCTACTGGTCTCTGCCAAGGCCCAACAGTTTGGGTGAGGTCCACGAGTGCTATTTTGTTCTTCTCTTGGATGAATAAATTGAATTCCTGGGTAACATCTGGAAGTCCTAGCATCGGGGCACTGTGGAGCAGTGCTTTGATTTTCTGGTAAGCCATGTCTTGGTTATTACCCCACTCGAGGGGTCTATCTTCCAGCCCAGTTAGTGCCTCATAGAGGGGTCTCTCTATGTCCAAGAAGCTGGGGATCCATATGTGACAGAAGCCTGCTGCTCCCAGAAACTCCCAAAGTTTTCACTAGGTGTTGGGAGCAGGCATGGAGCAGATTAATTTTTTCCTCTCCGGTCCCAAGGACCAGGGGCCTTTGGTGATGACAAGCCCTAAGTACCACACCTGTTGTCTACAAATTTGAGCCTTTTCCCGTGAGACTTTGTATCCCGCCTCCATGAGGAGCTACAGCAGTGCCTTGGTTCCTTCCCAGCAGTCCTCCCATCTCCTGCTGGCATGGAGGAGGTCGTCCGAGTCCCACACCAGTGTGCAGTTGAGGTCCTCTCGCGGGAAGGCAGCTAAGTCTGTGGCAAGCACCTCACCGAACAGTGTGGGAGAGTTTTTGAAAGACAACG
>NW_016108291.1:120673-121966 GCF_001604975.1 Cebus imitator
AGGATTTCTTCCTTGTTTTTGATTTCCTTTCCCCCTGCTGTCAGCAGTCCTCTTTCCTTGTATATTGTCCTGTGTATGTGAACGGTTGCAAAGGCGTACTTGGCAGCAGTGTAGACATTGGCCTCTTTATTTTCTGCATGACACAGGGCCTGAATAAGAGCATATAATTCCTCCTGTTGCACTGACCAGCCTTTGGGCAAGGTAGCCACCTCTATCACTTTGGTGGCAGTGGTGACTGCGTATCCCACATAACTTTTTCCATTTTGGACGTAATTGCTCCCATGAGTGAAGAGATTCAGATCTCCTTTTGAGATTGGAGAGTCTCTGAAGTCTGCCAGACTAGCAAAAACTTCATCCACCATTTCCTTACAGTCGTGGTCCAGAGCTCCTTCTTCCACAGGCAGGAATGTGGCCAGGTTGAGGCCATGCACGGTTTCAATGGTGACCCACGGGTTCTCCCATAGCAGTTCTTGGTAGTGGGTTAGATGGGCATTTGAGAGCCATCGGTGTCCCTGACTGTTCATGAGGGTGAACACCCAGTGGGGCAATTTGATATTAACGGTCTGGCCCAAGGTTAGCTTGTCAGCTTCCTTCATCAGAATAACCATGGTGGCTAAGGCTCAGGACAAGGGGGCCATCCTGATGCCACTGTCTCTAACTATTTGGACAGATATGCTACTGGTCTCTGCCAAGGCCCAACAGTTTGGGTGAGGACCACAAGTGCTGTTTTGTTCTTCTCTTGGATGAATAAATTGAATTCCTGGGTAACATCTGGAAGTCCTAGCACCAGGGGACTGTGGAGCAGTGCCTTGATTTTCTGGTAAGCCATGTCTTGGTTATTACCCCACTCGAGGCGTCTATCTTCCAGCCCAGTTAGTGCCTCATAGAGGGGTCTCTCTATGTCCGAGAAGCTGGGGATCCATATGTGACAGAGGCCTGCTGCTCTCCGAAACTCCCAAAGTTTTCACTAGGTGTTGGGAGCAGGCATGGAGCAGATTACTTTTTTCCTCTCTGGTCCCAAGGACCAGTGGCCTTTGGTAATGACAAGTCCTAAGTACCACACCTGTTGTCTACAAATTTGAGCCTTTTTCCGTGAGACTTTGTATCCCGCCTCCATGAGGAGCTACAGCAGTGCCTTGGTTCCTTCCCAGCAGTCCTCCCATCTCCTGCTGGCGAGGAGGAGGTCGTCCGAGTCCTGCACCAGTGTGCAGTTGAGGTCCTCTCGCGGGAAGGCAGCTAAGTCTGTGGCAAGCACCTCACCGAACAGTGTGGGAGAGTTTTTGAAAGACAACG
>NW_016108292.1:0-3722 GCF_001604975.1 Cebus imitator
GGGTCAGGGAGCTCCTTGAAGAGATGGTCTCTTCTTTATAGGAGCTCAAATGCTGAGCTGTGAGCTCTGTTGTTCATTCAGAGCTGCTGGGCAGGTACGTTTACGTCTGCTGCAGCAGAACTCATAAACTGCTTTTTGTTCCCAGGTGCTCTGTCCCAGGGATTTAGGGCTTTATGAGTTTCCATTTTGCTGCTGCCTTCTTTTTTTTTCCTTCAGAGCTGCCCTGCACAGCAAGGAGGCAGCCTAGTCACTGTCTGCCTGTAGAGGCCTTGCTGAGCTGCTGTGGGCTCCGCCCAGCTGCTGAGTGAACTTCCCTGCAGTCCTGTTTATAGGGGTGTAGTTAGAACTGCCTCCGCAATGGTGGCTTGCATATGGAGACCTCCATGTTGGTCAGGCTGGTCTTGAACTCCTGACCACCGGCGATCCGCCCACCTCAGCCTCCCAAGTGCTGGGATTACAGGTGGAACCCACTGCGCCCGGCTTAGCTATATTTCTTCTTCTTCTTTTTTTTTAAGACCGGGTTTTAGCATATTGGTGATCAGGACTTTAGAATTTGTGGGTCTGGGCTTGCATATGGAGACCTCCGTGTTGGTCAGGCTGGTCTTGAACTCCCGACCTCAGGTGATCCGCCCGCCTTGGCCTCCGAAGTGCTTGGATTTCAGGCGTGTGCCACCATGCCCAACCTAGCTATATTTCTTTACACTCGTGTTTTTATTGTTGTAAGAATGGAAGCCCAATTCCTTGACTTTCCACAGTGAAGTTCAGGTAATATTAAAATACGTCCAGCAAAATAAAGGACACTTCAAATAGTATAGTCTAATTTAACCGATCGCTATGCTATTTTTGTTATATATACTACATTAAAATACATTATAAACTCAACGATAAGGTGTAATACTTTTTGTTTTAAAAAAACAGCCATGTGTCTTCAGGAAATTAAGAAAATGAGTGTGTATGTGATACGTGGGTGTGCATTGTTTCTGTTGTTAGTTGTTCCTAGAAAGGATATATATATATAGAAATATATCTGGGTCACCATCTAGTACCACTTACCTTCAGCATGAAGAACTTCCTTTAAAATCACATGAACTACAGGTCCAAAATAAATTTTATAGTTTTGATAATCTAAAAATGTCTTTATTTTTCCTTTTTCACTCCTTTTTTTGCTTATTAGGGTATTTACATGTAATAAATCACCGGTTTTGGCTGTGCTTTTTGGTGAATATTGGTAATTATTTATAGCTGCATAATTATCACGCTGTCCAGCAGAGAAACAGCAAATGCAAAGAACCCCCTGCAAANACTCCTTTTTTTGCTTATTAGGGTATTTACATGTAATAAATCACCGGTTTTGGCTGTGCTTTTTGGTGAATATTGGTAATTATTTATAGCTGCATAATTATCACGCTGTCCAGCAGAGAAACAGCAAATGCAAAGAACCCCCTGCAAACCTCCTCAACTGCTTTAGAATTCTTTCCTGCTCCCTGGCCCTTCTCTCTGCCCCTCATCCCTCACACCCTCCTCTCTTTTTAGTTCCCAGTGCCCAGTCACTTCTGAATTGTTGCTGCTATGAAAATGGACTTGAGAATTCCCAGAGGAGCCTTTCAGCCTCTTTCCATGGCTCTTTCTGCCCTTTCAAAGCACAGCCAGAGACACCAGAAACGAAATTGTACACAAGTATTTGTTGTTTTCGACAATCATTTAAATTTCTGCAAGTGCCGAAGTTACATTTTTGGCAACTCCATCAAAGCCAAGTCTGCCCAGGACAGTGAACTCAAGCCCTGGACTCTCATTCTGATTGGATTCTATGAGAACAGTATTCACCATAAGAATTCTAGAGCCAGATCCTGCTACTCCACAGTTGCCTCACTTTGCAAGACAAGCAAATCTAGCCTGAGTCCTGTGGATTCCAGGGATGCTCAGGAGGAACCTCCAACCCACGTGGATGACCTCAGGCTCAGCTCCCTCTGCCCACTCAGCCCAGAGCCCCGTCCCAGAGAGCACTCAGTCAGAATCCAAGAGCAGCACAGCCGCGTCCCAGCGTGGCCACAGGACCCAGGACAGAGGACCACGCTCCCCTCTCTCCCCAGCCAGAACCGCCCAGGCTCTCCCTCTGCTCCCAGCACCTGGACAAGGCTGTGCATATGAAGGAGCCTCCGGGTCTGCAGTCAGTCTCTGAGTCCACCCAGCTTCCCAAAATCCATGTTGATGTGACCGTTTTGTCCTGCAACTGACTGAACTTTTGTCTAGGGCAGAGAGAGGCTTCCAGGGCAAAACAGCAGGATCAGGTCTGGGGTTGACCCACCCTCAAACCCTTGTTACCACAAGACCTAATCCCTCAGCTTCCAGGATGAGACCTTGGCCTCCTGTCCTGTCCCTTGTTCCTTCCACTGCTCCTGCAAGTGGAGGCTGCTCATCCCAGGAATCAGCCTGTGAGCACCAACCCTGGAGTCCAGGGAGAGCAGCCTCGGTCCAGTAAGAAGGGAGGCTCCAGGGAGCAGAAGGGAGAAGAAATGCATCATAAGAGAAGAAGGAATCATACCCAACACTGGAACTGTGAGTCAATTAAACATTTTTCTTTGTAAAAAGAAGAAAGAAAAAGGAAAATGGAGAAGGAGGAGGGGGAGGAAGAAGAAGAGGAGGAGGAGGGGAGGAGAAGATAAAGAAGAAGATGATGATGAAGAAGAAGAGGAAAAGGAGAGGAGGAGGAAGAAGAGGAAGAAAAAGGAGGAGGAGGAGGGGGAGGAGGAGGGGGAGATTATGACGATAAAGAAGAAGAAGGAGGAGGAGGATGAGTGAGAGGGGGATGGGAGGAGGAAAGAAGAAGAAAAAGAAATGAAGGAAAAAGAGTGAGTCAGGGAGGAGAGAAAAATGGGAAGCATTCCTTTAGAAGGGGTGTGTGTGTGTGTGTGTGTGTGTGTGTGTAGAGCATAAGGAACTACCTAGGGTCCTGAAGAAAAGATAGCTAAGGCCAGGCACTAAGGGGGCCCAGGGTAATAGTTCCAGGGACGTACTTCCTGAGCTAGGACTTTATTGCTATATCAGAGTCCAGCCCCATGAGGCCTGGGGTCACAGCACTCAGCTTGCTGAATGGCTGCCTCTCATTGCCTTTGACAGCAGAAGCCACCATGCCAGGCCCATGACCCACAGGGTCACAGGCAGAGAGCAGGCGCCTCTGCTGGAGCCAAGGGAATGTTCTGAAAGGATGCGTGCATGACTTGGGTTGGAATCTGAAGATGGTCGTGGGTTACAAAGAGCTCAACCACGAGCCTGGCCTGAGATCCTGACCCCTTGCCCTGGATCCTGAGGGCTTGAATCCTCCCTATTCCCAAGAGGTCCCAAGAATTCTTCTGTTAATCTCCTGCCCTCTGGGGACAGCCCCTCACCTCCCTCACTTCCATCCTCTAGGACTCAGGCATCTGCCCCTTTCACTCTCCTGCGGCTACCCAAGTGCCCCTAGGCCCTGCTGTCTGCCAACCCTGACCCCTGAACTCCAGGGTTTTGCCACCCCACTCACAAATTGCTGGATAATGTAGTGGTTCTGCTTTTATATTTCTAAAAACTCTCCTTACTGTTTTCCATAGTGGCTATACTAATTAAAACTCCTATCAACAGTGTGTAAGAGTTCCCTTTTTTCCACACCACCAGGATCTGGGTTTTTTTGTTTGTGTTTTTGTTTTTTTGTGGTTGCTTGTTTTATTTTTGTCATTTTAGCTGTGTCT
>NW_016108292.1:6336-21014 GCF_001604975.1 Cebus imitator
CCTCATGATCCACCCGCCTCAGCATCCCAAAGTGCTGGGATTACAGGCGTGAGCCACCGTGCCCAGCCTTATTTGGTTTTTTAATTCTAGAGTTGTTTTAGTTTCTTATATATTTTACATATTAGTCCCTTGTCAGATAAATTGTTATCTCTTCACTCTGTTGATTGTTTTCTTTGCTGTGCAAAAGCTTTTTAGTTTCTTATAATCCTATTTGTCTATTTTTGTTTGTGTTTCCTATATTTTTGAAGTCTTAACCATAAAATATTTGCCCAGACCAATGTCTTAGAATGTTTTCCCTAGGTGTTCTTCCAGTTGTTTTATAGTTTCCGGCCTTACATTTAAGTATATAATTCAACTTGAGTAGTTTATATATAGTTGGTGATAGGGATCTAATCTCATTCTTCTCCATTTGGCCATCCATTTTCAGTGTGTTCTTGGCACCTTTGTTAAAAGTCAGTTGGCTATAAGCATATGGATTTATTTCTGGGCTCTCTATTATGTTCCATTGATTGACATTGATTGACATGTCTGTTTTTATACCAATACCATTCTGATTTGGTTACTATAGCCTTGTAATATATTTTTCATCTAGCTTTGTTCTTTTTGTTCAGGATTGTTTTGGTTATTTCAGTTTTTTTTTTTTTTTTTGCAGGGCATGTGATACCTCCAGCTTTTTCTTTTTGCTTAGGATATTTTTGGTTTTTTTTTTTATGTTTTGGTTCCATAGGAATATTAGAATTATTTTTTCTAATTCTGTGAAAAATAACATTGGAATTTTTTTGGGGGATTCCCTTGACTCTCTAGATTGCTTATGGAACTATGGTCATTTTACTAATATTAATTGTTCTAATTCATGAGCATGGAATATCTTCCCATTTGTTTGCATCCTCTTCTTTCTTTCATCACTGTCATATTGATTTCTTTTTAAGAGAATTTTTACTTCCTTGCTTACACTTATTCCTATGCATTTTGTCCTAGCTATTGTAAATAGAATAGCTTTTTTTATTTCTTTCTCAGCTACTTCATTACTAATGTGTAGACATTATACCAATTTTTGTATGTTGATTTTGCATTCTACAACTTTACTGAATTTATTTATCAGATCTAATAGTTCTTTGGTGGAGTCTTTAGGTTTTTCTAGATAAGGATCACATCATTGGCAGGGAGGGGAGAGAGGCTGAAGGTTAAGCTGATAGTCAGTGATTTAATGAATCATACATACAAAATATAGTTTCCATCAAAACCCAAAAGAGCAGAGTTTGGAGAGCTTCTGGATAGTTGAACACAGGCAGGCTTAGAGGAAGGTGGACAAGAACTCAGCCATATGCCAAGGAGGGTGGTGCATCCCAACCCAATGGGACAGAAGCTCCTGCTCTGGGGACCCTTCTGAACTTGCCCTATGTATCTGTTAATGTGGCTCTTTATTTGTATCTTTTAGAATACCTTTTAAAATAAACTGGAAAGTGTATGTGAGTGTTTCTCTGAGTTCTGTGAGCCATTCTAGCAAATTAATCAAATCTGAGAAGTGAGTTGTGGAAACCCTGGTTTATAGCAAGTCAGTTAGAAACACAGGCAAAATAACCTGAGACTTGAGATCAACTTCAGGAGTGGGAAGGGGACAGTCATAGGGACTGAGCCCTCAACACATGGGATGTGATGCTATATAAGGGAGATAGTGTCAGAATTGAGTTAGAGGACATGCAGCTGGTGTCCATCACAGAACCGATTGCTTGTTTGTTGGAGAAATTCCCAACATTTCATCAGAGAAGTCAGCTATGTTTATCGTTGTTGTAGTGTGAGAGCAGAGGAAAAACAATTTGAGATTTTCCACACTCCGTGGTTCTAAATGTTGAATTCCTTTTCAATTTGACTTAGTCATAGCCTAACTAAATAGGATTAGATGTGAGAAATGTTTTGGTATAACGTATAGGAAGGAACCAAAGGCTGATGAAGACAGGAGTGTTGGAATAGATGTTCTGTGCGTGAGTGCCCCCTTCATCCTCTCTGTCTCCCAAGAAACCAAAAAATACTCTCTCTGCAGCTTTAACAAATACTGGTTTGGAAGGGAGTGCTGTGTTTTTTAAAAGTTCTAAATGGCTATAATTGCAGGACTTTCATGATGCTCAGGATTGTCCTGATGTCAGTGGAGATGAAGGGAAACCACAAAGTCAGGAGTCAGAGGAAAGGGCTGTTTATCACAAGTTTTTTGTGGTTTTTTTTTAGACAGAGTTTCACTCTTGTTGCCCAGGCTGGAGTGCAATGGTGCAGTCTTGGCTCACTGCAACCTCTGCCTCCCTGGTTCAAGTGATTCTCCTGCCTCAGCCTCCCGAGTAGCTTGGATTACAGGCATGCACCACTACTAAAAAATAAAAAATAAAAAAAGGTGTCTACCATACACACACACACACACACACACACACACACACATTTGTGTTTTTAGTAGAGATGGGTTTCACTGTGTTGGCCAGGCTAGCCTTGAACTCCCAACCTCAGGCTATCCACCCGCCTCGGCCTCCCAAAGTGCTGAGATTACAAGCATGAGCCACCATGCCTGGCCCATTATTCTTATCATACATGATTTCTGGAAAGAAAAAGAAAAATTTCTAGGAAATAAACAAAAACATCAAAATCATCAGAAAGTCTTCAACACAGAAATGACTTCATTTATATGATCCCTGTCATTTTTATTTTCATGTATTATAACGTATAGAGATTTCTATCCTGTGGGGTGGGTTTTTTATTTTTTAATTTTTGTTTGTTTGTTTGTTTGTTTTCAGAGTGAGACCCTGCCTCGAACAAACAAAAACCTTACAAGCTGCAGTGCAGTGGCACAATCATTGCTCACTTCAGTCTTGACCTCCCTATCTGAAGCAATCCTTTAGCCTCAGTCCGCCGAGTAGCTGAAACTACAGGCATGTGCTACCATACCCAACTAATTTTTTTTAAATTTTTTTGTGGGGGCTAGTCAAGTGAAGCAGTGGGAGTGGAGAAGGAAAAAAGAAATCTGTAACTGGTTGTGATCAATTAGTTGTAAACACCACTGCACCTGGACCAGCCACCCAACTAATTTTTAAAAAATATTTTGTAGAGACAAGATATGACTATATTGCCCAGGCTGGTCTCAAATTCCTGGGTTCAAACAATTCACGCACCTCAACTTCCCAAAATGCTGGGATTACAGGCCTGAGCCACCGCACCCAGCCTCTATCCTGTGTTTTGATTCGTCATCATCTCCTAAGCCCTTTCCCAGCATCTGTAGTCTACCAAACATGCCATGATTAAATTATATCTCTACACCTTGATATAAACAAAAAATTAAATCAACAGTGAAGACAAATATGAAAAAGTAAATTACTACCAAAATTATTAAGAGGATAACCTAAAAATATTTGGGTACAAAGATCTTTCTTTTTTCTTTTTCCTTTTCTTTTTTTTTTGGTTGTTTGTTTGTTTGAGTCAGGTGACATTCTGTCACTCAGGCTAAAGTGCAGGCCCCATCATGGTTCACTGCAGCCTCCACCTCCCAAGGCTCAGGTGATCCTTCTGCCTCAGCCCCCTGAGGAGCTGAGACTACAGGCATGTAATACCATACCTGGCTCATTTTTGGTTTTTTTTTTAGTAGAGATGGGGTTTTATCAGGTTACCCAGGCTGATCTCAAACTTCTAGGCTCAATTGATCCACCTACCTCAGCCTCCCAAACTCCTGGGATTATATACATGAGCCACTGTGCCCCGCCCTTTCTCTTTCTTAAGCAACAGTTGATAGAATGGAAAATGTTTCTTGAAAGAAACACAAGTATATCAAATTGAAAGTTTTAAACTTCAAGTAACTTACATGCACATACAGCCTTTCTTTGCTGAATAGTGAAATGGCATCTGAGAAATGAGTCCTTAAGTGATTTTGTCACGTGTGGTCATCATAGAGTGTCCTTACAGAAGCCTCAATAGTATAACCTACCGCACATGTAGGTGACACGAAAAAGCCCATTGCTCCTAGGCTACAAACTCGCATAGCATGTTATTGTATGGAATACTGCAGCCAATTTAACACAATGGTAAGTATTTGTGGATCTAAACATGTGTAAACAGAGAAAAAGTACAGTAAAAATGTGGTAAAAATAAAAAAGATTTTTAAGATAGCCTATCTGTCTAGGACACTTACCATGAATGAAGCTTGCAGGATGGGAAGTTGCTCTGGGTGAGTCAGTGAGTGAGTGGTGAGTGCATGTGAAGGCCTAGGGCATTACTAGGGGGTGACAAATAAAGGAAACCACCTAAATATTTACCTCAGGGGAGCAGGTGCATATAAGATATTATGGAATAGCAGTAAAATGATGCATGAAACCTTTTTCCTGTGAAATTCAAAAATGTTTGTGACATAATAGAAGTAAAAATATCAAATGGTAGGGCACTGTGAATACAATAATGTAATTTTTAAAAGGATACAATGAGAAATAAGATGAAATAAAAGTCATCTAGGTTAAAAAGAAAGAGGTAAAACTATCTCAATTGCAGATGATTAAATCTCTATATAGAAATACAAAAGAATTCACTAAAAATGAGTCTAGTAACTACTAAACTACTAATACTAAATGAATTTAGCACATTGATAGGATGCAAAATAAAAATACAAAAATTAAGTGTTTCTGTAGAGTATCAATTCATTAATAAAAATGTTATTAAAAATGCAACTTACAACAGCATTAAAAAGAATAAAAAAGGAATGAAATTGAGGATCCAGCAATACTCTTCACTTTTATGGTTAATTGGTTTTTGAAAACTGTGCTAATATAATTCAGTGG
Source organism: Cebus imitator (assembly GCF_001604975.1). Classification (NCBI taxonomy): domain Eukaryota; kingdom Metazoa; phylum Chordata; class Mammalia; order Primates; family Cebidae; genus Cebus; species Cebus imitator. The sequence goes on from NW_016108292.1 coordinate 11,139, forward strand.
GGGAAGAAATTATCTTTCCATCAAATGGTGCTGAGACAACAGGCTATTCATATGCAAAAGAATAAAGCTGGATCCCTACTTCACACCATAGATAAAAATTACCTCAAAGTGTATCAGAGACCTAAATATGAGACTTAACACTAGAAAAGTCTTAGAAGAAAACATAGGCATAAATCCTTATGACTCTGGATTAGGTAAAAATATCTGATCTCAAATGATACCAAAGGCATAAGCAATAAAAGGAAATAAAAGAAATTGAACATCACAAAAGTTTAAAGTGTGCGTGTCTGAGGACACCACCAAGAAAGTGAAAAGCAACTCATGAAAGGGAGAAAAGTTTTGCAAATCTTACACCAGGTAAGGAAAGCACTTGTATCCAGAATATAGAAAGAATGATTGGAACTCAGTATAATATTAGTAATAATAAAAAAGTAATTATTATTAAAATAATAATAAAAAGACAAATAATACACAAAAGGCCTATAAGCACATAGAAACATGTTCAACATCATCAACCATCATCGAAATGTACATCAACCCAAAACTGAGTTACTATTCCCCACCCACTAGAATGGCTATAATTGAAAAGATAATAATTAGTATTGGTGAGAATGTGGAGATACTAGAACACTCACACTTTGCTGGTGGGAATTTAAGTGACATAGCCCCTTTAGAAGCAGGCTAGCAGTTGCTCAAAATGTTGAACATTAGGTTATTACATGATCCAGCAATCCCCTCCCATGTATACAGTATACCCAAGAGAAATGAAAACACAAATTCACATAAAAACCTATACATCATGTTTATAGCAGGATTATCAGTAATAATCCAAAATGAGGACCAAAATGTCACCAACTAATAAATAAACAAATTGTGATACATTCATACTGTAAAATATAATTAGGCAATAAAAAAGATGAGAAGTACTGATACAAGCTACAACCCACAAAAACTATGAAAATGTTATGATAAGTGAAATAAGACAGACACAAAAGGCCACATATTTTCTAATTTTATCACATAAAATGTTCAGAAAAGGTAAATCTATAGAGCTAAAACCTAGGTTGGTAACTTCTCAGGGCTAGGGATTTGGATGTGGATTTTTCTGCTGGGCTGGAAGGAGATGAAAGTGATCTGTAATTGATTTTGGTAATGGAGGCACAACTGTGAATATTCTGAAAACCACTAAATTGTATATTTTCAATGTGTGGAGTTTATACTATTTAAGTTATATCTCAAGTTGTCCTGAAAATGATTAAATTACATGTAAAATTTGTAGTCTTTTGCTCAAAAAAGCTACCAATATGGTTTGCATGCAAGTGAAGAAAGTAGACATACACAGAGTAGGCTGATATAATCATAATTAGCTTATTGAAGTGGATTTGGATTTAGTGATAGGAGAGATTTGAAAGTATATTTATGCATATTTTGATTGTTTCATTTCCTATTGTGAGCATGAATTACTTTTACACTAAAAATTTTAAAACAGAAAGTTAAGAATCTTGAAAGCTCTGTAGTCAAATAAACAAATAAACATAGTAGCAAAGGATAAAGAGCTGTCTGGAATGTCTTCCTAGAGAATTGGCTGAAGCACATGTATGTAAAAGGAAGGCAATAGCTGAAGAATCAAGGCAGGACTACAGTGGGAGAAGAGAAGAAAAACATACACGTGGAGACAGAAGACAAGAAGATGACTGATGCATGAAGTGGACATTAATACTGTGAAAACCTCTTGAGGAGTCAGAAATGACTGAGTCTATGTGGGAAGAAAACTGGCTTACAGCTCAAGATGGCCAGCCATCAGGGACATGGGACGGAATCAGAGGGCTGTCTAGTCATTCCCTTTCTTTTCCCTCCAACATCCCAGCAAGATTACTGCCTAATTTACAGCCAATGCACATTGAAGAATCAGTACAATCTGTAGGCTTTGAGACAATAGACAGAAATTCCTTGAGCTCTTCTTGGCATAGTGAGCTGCTTTCCTCTATCAGACAGACTTATTCTGGTATTTCAGGAATAAAGTGTTTAATATAGAAATAAGAGCATACACTAATGTTTGGAAACCAGGGGTAGCAAATATTGGTGAATTCATGTGACAGGCAGAATAATGGTCTCCTAAATATGTCTGTGTCCTGGAACTTATAGAAGTGTCTTCTAATAAGGCAGAAGTAACTTTTCAGATGTGATTAAGCTGAGGCTCCTGAGATGGAAAGATTATCCTGGATTGTCTAGGCAGCTTCAATGTAATCACAATAGTCCTTATAAGTGAAAGGAGTAAAAAGCAGCTTCAGAGTTAGAGATGTGGAGGTCAAAGTGATGTGACTGCTGACTTGGAAGATGGAGGAAGAGAGCAAGATCCAAAGAATGCAGGCAGCCCCAAGAAGCCGGAAAGGGTGAGGAAACAATTTTCTCTTAGGGCCTCAGAAGAAATACAGCTCTGATGACACATTGATTTTAGCCCATGGTGACCCATTTTTGACTTTACACCTCCAGAACTATAAGAGAATAAATTTTGTATTAGCCATTCAAACTAAATTTTGAATTGCAAATCAGCCCCATATTTATTAATTTTTTTAAATTTCAATAGTTTCTGGGGGGCAGGTAGTTTTTGGTTACATGGGTGAGTTCTTTAGTAGTGAATTCTGAAATGTTAGTGCAACCTCACCCGAGCAGTGTACTCTGTACCCAAAATTGTGTTTTATCCCTCACCTTCTTCCCAACCTCCCCACAAGTCCCCACAGTCCATTATATCATTTTATATGTTTTTCCATCTTCATAGCTGAGCTCTCATTTATAAGTGAGAACATTCAGTATTTGGTTTTTCCATCCCTGAGTTACTTCGCTCATAATAATAATCTCCAGCTCCATCTAAGTTGCTGTATAACATATTATTTTATTCCTTTTTATGGTTGAGTAGTATTCCATGGTGTATATACACCACATTTTCTTTATACACCCACTGGTTGATGGGCACTCAGGTTGGCTCCATATCCTTGCAATTGTGAATTGTGCTGCTCTGAATATGCACATAAATGCATCTTTTCCATACAATGATTTACGTTCCTTTGGGTAAACACCCAGTAATAGGAATGCTGGATCAAATGGTAGATCTTGTTTTAGATCTTTAAGGAATCTCCATGAAGTGGAAATTTTGCCCAGGATTCTATCAGCACGTAGTCAGCAACCGTCCCTATTTTAAAACTGCCCCTATTTTTGTTAGTAACTTCCTCTTTCTGCTTCTGTTCCTCAGCTTATTGCTTACTAACTGGAAAGCCTTAAGGGAAACTGCCACATCGTCTAAAACCTGCTGCATTGTCTAAAGTCCTGTGTTCCTTCCCCTGCCCCTTTACCTATAAAAACTGTGTACTTTTCTTAGGTGGGGCCCAGACTTTAGGGTGTGAACCATTTTGGGCCCCCCTGCATAATAAAGTGTGTTCCTCCAATCCCGTGAGTGCCGCTTGGGTTTCTTGTCAGGTAAAATTTTCCAGAACATTTTGTTCCCTGACCAGGAAACCCAACCGCGCTGGCCCCTTGAGCCACTGGTTTGGGGTCAGAAAGGACAGACAGCTTGCCCGTTCCCCACTGGGGAATGAGGGAGGGGCCCCCCGTCAGCTTCTACAGGGCCTCCTTCCTTGGAAGGGGAACTGCAGCTGCTCCGGCATTGCCGCTCGCAGGACTTGTGGGGGAGACAGACTGAACTGAAGGGAGCTCCGGATAAGGTAAGGTCCTGGGATCCAACCCTAGGCAGGGCCATCACAGATGGAAGGGGAGATTCATCACCTCCCAGGGTCTCCACTTGGAGACAGCAGGCAGACTTCCCGGTTAGGGCGAGAATATGATAACCTCTAAGTGAGTGTGTGAGTGCATGGAGAGCTCAAGGGCCTGCCCTTGAACCTCCAGTCTGTGGCTCCATGGTGCAAACTATGGAGTCCGAAAGGGCCTGAGCCTGTGTCTGTGGCGACCTCTTAAGGCAGTATTGAGCTGGGCTCGATCCGAGTTGGGGGATTATACCGACCTGCTGATGCTAAGAGGCTTAGATGCTAAGAGGCACCTAAGTTCCCGCAAGGGATGTGGCCAGGTGGGCACCCAAGTGGTCCTTCATGGGACACCCCCTCCTTTATCTATCTTATGCCACCAGTCAGAAGGGGATACACATCATGGGGAAAAGTCAGTTTAAGCCCAAGGTCCTAAATTGTATGGTCAAAAACTGGAGATTATGGGGTCAAAATGACCCCAGGAAAGCTAAAGACCCTCTGCAGATCAGAGTGGCTGGTTCTTGGCATTGGCTGGCCACCAGAGGGCACCCTGGACCTCTCTACGTGCAGGCTGTTTGGAAGGCTGTGACCAGCAACCCCGGCCACCCGGACCAGTTCCCATATGTTGACTTCTGGTTGGAGATAGCTCAGATCCTTCCCTTGGGTTCAATTCTGTGCTGGCAAGAAGGGACAGTTCAAGGTCCTTGTGGCCCAAGCAACTAAGGGACCCAAGCAACCCATTCATCAGGGTGACCCTGAGGAGGAGCTGCCACTGCCTTATGTCCTTCTGGCACCATCAGCCCCCAGCCCACCAGCCTTGCCTGACACACCTCCCGCACAAAGAGGGGAGATCTGAGCACCCTCCCTTGAGGCTAGATCACTGTGTATACTGCAAAGAGGTGGGACACTGGAAGAATGAGTGCCCCAAATAGACGGTCTTGGGCGGGGCACCCCTCTCCCCAAGGGAGGGCAGAATACCAGCCAGAACCTAACCAGGCCCACCTGATTGCCTTGGCCAGGATGGACTCAGACCAGGACGGGCCAAGCTCTATGAAACTTGGCCTCCAAGAGCCCATGGTCAGGATGAAGGTCGGGGGCCACCCAATGACTTTTATGGTAGACACCAGAGTGGAGTACTCGGTGGTCACCACTCTGGTTGCCCCATTTAGCAACTGAAAGGCAACTGTTGTGGGAGCAACATGCAACCAGATAGAGCCCCGACAGTTCTTCCAAGATCGGATATGCCAATTAGGGGGGCAGCAGGTATGCCATGAGTTCTCTACCTACCGGAATGTCCTGTCCCCTTTTTGGGAAGAGACGTGTTAAGGACACAAATCACTTTTAAACCAGGGGGGCCAGCCAGTCTGACTTTGAGTGAGCCAAAGGGGGGGTCTTGTCTGGGCAGTCACACTTCCACAGGAGGAAGAATGGAAACTGCACACTGCTGAGAGGTCAGAGGAAATCCCACCAGAATTCCTGGACTCCTTCCCTGCAGTCTGGGCAGAGATGAAGCCCCTAGGGATGGCTAAGGCCCAAATCTGCAGATAGTAGGTGAAGTACCTGGGGTTCATCATCACCAAAGGTCACCGGTCCTTGGGACCAGAGAGAAAAAGGGTGATTTGCTCCTTGCCCATTCCCAACACCAAGCAGAAGCTCCAGGGTTTCTTGGGGTGGCAGGCTTCTGCTGCATATGGATTCCTGGCTATGGACCCCTTGAGTGGGGTGGTAGCCAAGACATGGCTTTCTGGGAAATCAAAGCACTGCTCCAAAGTGCCCCAGCATTAGGACTTCCAGATGTCACCTGAGAATTCAATCTATTCATTCAGGATAGAAACAAGACAACACTTGGGGTCCTCACCCAGACCACTGGGCCTTGGCAGAGACCAGTAACATATATGTCTAAACAGTTGGATGCAGTGGCATTAGAATGCCCCCTTGTCTCTGAGCCTTAGCTGCCACAGTCATTTTGATGAAGGAAGCTGACAAGCTAGCCTTAGGCCAGACTGTCCATATCAAAGTGCCCCACTCAGTGTCCACCATTATGAGCAGTCAGAGGCACCAGTGGCTCTCAAATGCTTATTTAATCCACTACCAAGGGCTGCTCTATGAAAACCCATGGGTCACCATTGAGACTGTGCATGGCCTCAACCTGGCCACATTTCTACCCACAAAGGAGGGGGCCCTAGACTTTGACTGTGAGGAGGTGGTAGATGAAATCTTTATTAGTTGACCAGGCCTCAAGGACTGTCCCCTCCCAAAGGCAGACTTAAACTTGTTCACTGATGGAAGCAGCTATGTCCAAAATGGGGAGAGCTATGCAGGGTATGCAGCCACCACTGCCATTGAAGTGGTCGAGGCAGCCCTCTTGCCCAGCGGCTGGTCAGCACAATGGGCAGAATTACATGCCCTCATTCAGGCCCTGTGCCACACGGAAAGCAAAGTGGCCGGTATTTACACTAACTCTAAGTGCACCTTTGCAGCTGTCCACATACTTGGGGTGATATATAAGGAAAGAGAGCTGCTCACAGCAGGAGGAAAAGAAATGAAAAATAAGGAAGAAATTCTCAGACTGCTAGAGGGAGTTTGGAAGCCCAAAGAGGTAGCTGTCATGCATTGCAAGGGCCACCAAAGAGGAACTGATCTTATCTCTACAGGAAACCAGCTGGCTGACCCAGAAGCTAAGGCAGCCGCACTGCAAAAAGAGCCTGTACAGGCCCCCACCCACTTATTCAGTCACCCCTTGGCTCCGAGAGGATGTGGGAAAGCCAGAATGCTCTAAGGAAGAAAACCAGTGGGCACAGCAGGAGGGAGAAAAGCAGGGTGCTGGGGGATGGTGGCTACTCCCTGACAACAGACCAGTAGTGCCTAAGAACTTGGCTCACACCATCGTTACTCAGTGCCATGGTCTCACCCACCTAGGTAAAACTGCTCTGGAGACCTTATTCCACAGCTATTACTATACTGCAACCCTCCCTAAACTCCGTGCTGTAGTAAGCAATCAGTGCCTACCTGTGCTAAAAGCAACCCCCTACAGTGGCTGAAACCTGTCCCAGGGGTGCAATGGGTGGGGGTCTACCCCTTTGAGGACATAGAAGTGGACTTCACTGAAATTAAGCCCAGTAAAGGGCACAAATGCCTACTGGTCCCTGCATGTCGTACTCAGGCTGGGCTGAGGCACTGCCAACTAAGACGGAAAGAGCCCGAGAAGTAGTGAAAGTCCTATTTTGTGAAATTGTTCCCTGATACAGGATTCCACCATACACAGTGACAATGGGCCAGCATTCACCATACACAGTGACAATGGGCCAGCATTTGTGGTGGAGATCATCTAAGTCCTCACCAGCATGCTCAAGATTAAGTGGAAACTTCATACAGCCTACAGGCCGCAAAGTTCAGGGAAAGAGGAGTGCATGAATCAAACCCTGAAGGTTACACTAGCAAAGCTCTGTCAGGATCAGGAAACCCTGGCTTCCTGGGTAGATATGCTTCCCCTAGCCCTGTTGCGGTCATGGTATACACCAGGACCCGCCAGCTACTCACACTTTGAAATACTATTCGGGACCCCTTCCCCACCATTTAACAAAGTAAGGGGAGACCTCAGACAGCTCGGGTAAACAAGCATGACATCCCAGCTGCAGGCATTGGGAAAGCTGCTGTCCCAGGTCAGTTGTTTTGAAATAGAAAGAGCACCTATCTCCCTAGCCAATCCAGTACATTCCTTCCAACCTGGGGACCAGGTCTAGGTGCAAGATTGGAAAAAAAAAACCCTCCAACCTGTCTGGAGAGGGCCCCATACTGTAATCCTTGTTACCCCAACTGCTGTCAAAGTTACAGGAGTCATTCTGTGGGTACACTATTCCAGAGCAGAGAGGGCCCACCCGAACACATTGCTGGACTGGTGGACTGTACGCCCAGACCCTCGGCATCCCACAAAAATCATGCTCCAGCGAGCTTAATCCTGAGAACTCGTCAAGCCCTGCTCTAGTCACACAACCGGAATCTGACTAGTCAATGCATGGCTGAAGATTGAGGAGCCTCCACTGAATCACCAAATGTGGACTGAAGTCTTAATACTTGAAATCTTAATACTTGGACGCATTTGTTGTTGTTCTACTGTTGTGCTGACATCATTGTCTTCCCTTGAGGGACATTCCTTGTCCATTTCTGGTGTAAAATGTCACTTCCTGTTTTGCTATTAATAATCTTCTTGGCCCTTGCCTAATTAACATACTCTGGCACTTTATTGAAGCCATGGTAATTAGAAAACCAAGTGCTCAGTTACTAGCCCTCTGTGAGTACAAGCCGCTCAGTACAGACACCAGGGTGTAAAAGGGGATGCTCCCTAATATCTATAAGAGAGCATCAAAGCGGGGGATGAAGTGGAAATTTTGCCCAGGATTTTGTTAGCATGTACTCAGCAACCGTCCCTATTTTAAAACTGCCCCTGTTTTTGTTAGTAACTGCCTCTTTCTGCTTCTGTACCTTAGCTTATTGCTTACTAACTGAAAATCCTAAAGGAAAACTGCTGCATCGTCTAAAACCTGCTGCGTTGTATAAAGACTGGAGTTACTTCCTCTGCCCCTTTACCTATAAAAACTATGCTTTTCTTAGCTGGGGTCCAGACGTTTGGGTGTGAACACTTCTGGGCCTCCCGGCATAATAAAGTGTGTTCCTCTGATCACCTGAGTGCTGCTTGGGTTTCTTGTCTGGTAAGATTTTCCAAAATATTCATACTTTTTTCCAAAGTGGTTGTACTGATTTACATTCTCACCACTAGCAGGGTAAAAGTGTTCTCTTTTCACCATATCTATGCCAATGTCTACTATTTTTTGACTTTTTAACTATGCCCATTCTTGCAGGAGTAAGGTGGTATCTCATGGCCGACCCCACATTTATTTAGCAAACATGTATTAGGCAGTTACTATCTGTCAGGCTCTCCTAGCCCTCAGTGAGTGAAACATCAAAGATTCCACAACAGGAATGAAAAATACTGGCAAATGCAGGCTACTATAGTTCGTGTGGGAAAACTGCTAACAGGAGGATGCAATGTCTAGACAGAGACCTGGATGAGGAACTCACATCCAGGTGAACGGCGGGAGAAATCTTTTAGGGAATTGGCATCACAAACACAGGCTCAGAGGAAAGAGCACACAGGAAGTCTGGAGACCTGTCAGCAGTTCAGGGTGGAGATTAGAGACAAAGGAGCACAGGGGCAGAAAGCAAGGTTGGAGCCGTGAGCAGGTTCAATGACTGAAGCTTGTGGGCTTAGGGAGAGCCTTGGCTTTTATCCCGAGGACAATGTGCAGCATTGGCAGCACTGAAGTCAGGAAGAACCTTGATCAGATCTGCATTCCAAAAGAATCACTCTGAGTGAGAAAAGAAATAAAGACAAACACACAAGAGTAGAATTTTACAGCTTGGGTCCAGGCGTCCAACACACTCTCCAGTGGGGTGATCCGCGTGGGGTGATCTGTGTTGCCACTGAGCTCTGAACTTCATGTGCCTTTATTGGGTGCATTATCTTGTTAATCTTGCAGGCTTTGGGGAGGGGGACTGAGAAGGAAGATAGCCTGAGGAAGAGCACTTGTCTGCAGCATTCAGTAGCAAATGTGGTTCTCCTAAGAAACGCCAACTAAGGACACTGAGACTTTACCACCCATTATCTATCCAGGTGCTTTGGCAAGAGAGGTGCCGTCCATAAGGCACCATAAGGTCCGACCACACACACATACATCAAGGGGCTTTTATCTCCAGAGTTGTGGAGACAGAGCAATTAGAATTGCTCCATATTCTGAGAACACAGGCAGAGCCTGTGGTGTTCTGGTGATCTCTGCCCTGCAAGGCCTTCAAGCCTCACAAGCATTCATCTGCAAAGACCCTTCTGAGTCTAGTGAGCAGAGGTTGCAATTCTTCCCAGAGTCTTTTGCATAAGCCCTCTTTATGAGACCCTCATGCAAACTCTATGTTGGGAAGAGATGTGGGACCAAAGCAGTTTTTCCTGCTCTGCAACCACTCGGCAGTGTTCTGCAGTCATAGGGCGCTCTCAGATGGTCTTTATTATAGGCCTCCTGTTATGGCTTGATCTCTGCTTTTATTTTACTGCACCATAGTTTTGATTTGA
>NW_016108292.1:21428-33816 GCF_001604975.1 Cebus imitator
AAAAAAAAAAAAAAAAAAAGAAAAGAAAGAAAAAGAAAGGACCCTGAGTGATCAAGATCCAGTGTTTCACACCTGGAAAATGAGGTGGAAAAGGAGAAACGGTCCCATTTGAACAGCACCCCACCTGGAAAAATGACATAAAACAAGGGAATTCAGCCCATGACCTGAGAGGTTGTTGGGCTCACATATTATTGAGTGATCAGGGAGGAGTTTAGTTGAGTTCACCCCTACAAACAGGTATTGAGTGCCAGGTATAGTGTCATCCGTGACATAAGGAAATCAAAGGTATATGCTTTATATCTTTGTGACCAACATGTCTGCTCCTGCTTCATAACGATGCCAATCCCCGACTTTCCAGGATTCCCACTAATTTTGTCTAGTGCCCATGTGGGAAGTGAGCTGAGGCTTGGCAAGAGGATTTTAGCTTATATGGTCTAAAAAATAGTAGAAAGATTTCTTTAGAAAACACCAATTCCCTAATTAAATTGACTAGTTAATCCATACAAGAGAAATAAACCACTGAAAAATGAACTGAGTGAAGGAAAATAAATAATTACTGGAAGTAAGTTTGTGGGAGTCTGCATGAAAACAAGCTTGAAGAAATAGTGAGAACAGAAGATTTGCCTGACAGTATGACACTCGATTGAAAAAAACAGATAGGTTTAGTGGTGGTGCTTCTTTAGAGATACAGGAGGTGTGAAGAGAAATAGAGAAAATATTTGGAGAGAATGCCATCCTAACTTCACACAGAATGCAAGACCAGCATTTCCTGTGGGCATCTCTGGTTCTTGTATCCAGGGCTTTGCTTTCATAAACACAGTTCAGCTCTGCAGATCATCCAGCCCAGCCTGGGACAGGGATTTGTAATGATCTTGTTCAGTGATGGTCCAGCCTCTCCATATAGACCCTAAGATGATGCCCAGTGATTCTGTCTCTTGGCATCTCATCCAGCTGAGGACCAATGGACCTATAACTTGCTTCTAACCAATAGGATGTGGCAAAAATGATGTCATTTCTGTAATGAGGTGATGTGACAGCCCCACTTCTGTATTACTAGATGACTCTGTCTTCTGCCTTCCTTGTTTACAACTTTTGATGAAGCAGAAAGGCCTGTGTGTGGGGGAGAAACTGCACAAGAGCCAAGGCAAGGTCCTGAAGCCTCAGCGTGTTCTCCATAGAATTAGAAAGAAATTTGAGATATAGTTATTCCTGTATATATATAATCATAAAATAATCACATAGCTGTTCAAGTGTAATCATAAATATACACATCTATATAATCATAGAATTTTTACTCTTACTAATAAGTCTCAGGTTAAGAAGCATGGAACTGAAGTGGCATTGGAAAAGAGGTGACCCTAAGGCAAGATGCTCTAAGTCCTCTATCACACCGCATAAGGGCTGCTGGAGGACGCCTTGGCTGTGCGACAGTGTCAGCACTGTGAAAACACCCGCTGTTTAGCCAGCTGGGGAAGGAGACGTCCAGGATGGCTGAGATGTCTCCTTCCTCGGGGGAGTGAAGAGAAAACTCAGCTCTTCCAAGCTCTTGTGGCCGGCCTGACCACTGTCAGGGAGGCCCACAGACATCGGGGACGTAATTGTCTCTATGTGGTGCTGTGCTTCAGCAGTCACGTTCCATGTCTACTTTCAAGTTCTGCTTCTGCACCTGGTTCCTCTTTTTCTTAGAAGATAAGGATGAGAGGTGGCCATGAGGTCAGGGAAACTCCCGTGGAATTGTCAGGAGAGGAAACTCTTCAGAGCTGCGGCTTCCGCTTAGTTTGTCTTAACCACCCAGCTACCTGTCCTAGAGCTGAAGATGCTTAAGTTTAAACCAGAGACTCTGAATATTTTCCCCGAGTGACATAATCCTTGTCTTTCTCTCCTGGAATCATGGGCCCATCAGAGTGATCCACTCTGTTCACTCTCCTTCTCTCACTCCAGCCTCTCTCCCTGAACTGGACTCTCCACCACCCTCACATTCTGGAAATGTGCAGTGTCGTGAGCATGGCCCTGGAGCAGGATTGTCTGGGTGCAAACACAGCTCCACTTCTACTTGTGTGTGACCTTTGCTCCTATTTTTCATAATCTGTAAAAGAGAAAATAATAGGCACAATCTGATGTGTAGTCAGAATAAAATAAATTAGTATTTTTAAGGTGCTAAGACCACTAATTGACACATAGCACAAAAAAAAGTGTAAAATATTGTCACTATTGTCATTCCTTTAGGCCCTTTTTCTTGAGCTCTTCCTCTTCTCTTTGGGTTCCCATGGAAATTTACCCTGTTGGAAGTTGATGTCAGCAAGAAACCTTCACCTGGGAAATTCTGGCTCAGGGTGCGGCCTTCCTTTTAGCAAAGGGAAAAACTGGTGGTGGACCAGCAGCTAGTGAGTCAGAGACATTATACTTTAAAAAAAAGGTCACCTAGCTAGGATTAACTCCATTTTGATAAGGACATGCATCTCACAGATAAGCCCAATGTCATTTGTCAGGAGACTGCTTTGATTTTTTAGTGTAGAACTTACTCTAATGCCTTTCACAGAGTCTTGCAACACGTTTCAAATCCCTGGTTCTCATTTCACACCATCTGCCTCATGCAGTGAAGATGATGAGCAGTGTCTTCATACTGTACTCCCACGTTTTTCTACCAGAGTCATAGTCATATATTACATATGTAGGTATTTTTCCTAGAAGTTTGAGTGTATTGATATATATTTTAATCTGGAATAGATGTTTTCTAACATTTTTGTTTTAATTGCCTCTAAGTTACACATGTTTAAGTAAGGGGTCACTACTGATACCTATGCATTTTTTCTCTTGGCAACATTGAGATAAAAATTGTACACTGTACTTTAGTTTTCAGCGATTACTAATTAGGTAATTTGGATCGTCCCTCCCATCGAGTACTACTGAACAAGTGGGAAAAGAGTACATATTTGAAAAATGTGATTGAAGGTACGGATGGGCTAACCAAGCAGTGAAGATTTGCCAGGCCAGAAACCAGGAGAAGGCAGAAGTCTAGAAGTGCAAGTGGAGCTGTGGGGCTGCTTTTGTCTTGGGTGATGTTTGCTGGTCTGGGCAGTGCCTGAGACCATCCAATGCTAGAGGAACAAAGGTTACATCTAAATGCTGCAGGGGGCATATGTGGCACCTTAAATTCCTGGGTTTAGGATGGGTTTCAAAGGACTGAAATGCAAGAGCAACCCAGTCAGTTCTCAGGAGTGACAGCTCAACTTTTGCATGGGTGGTCCAGAAGTTTTCACCACTCTTATTAAACATTGTAATTGAGGATCTTCCCAGTGTCGTAAAGGAAGAAAAGAAATACACTTAAAAAGGTTTTAAAAGGAAGCACAAAACTCTTATAATTTGCAAATGGTAATATGCTGAACACAGAAAATACAAATGATTAGAACATTCTTGAAGTTAGTAAGATAGATTTGCATGGTAGGTAGAAAAAATTATAGAACTGTTTTGCAAAGACGAGAAATGAAATTTTAAAAAATTGATACTGCATAAGTGCATACATATAAACTTCTAAAACTAAACCTAACAAATTCTGTACAAGATATCAATTGGGTTACATACAAAACCCTACAGAGTGATTATAGAAGAATGTAATTAAAGAAGACAATGAATTAACTGAAGAGATTTGCCAATATCCTGGCTTGGATGATTCAGTATTACAATGACATTAATTTCTTACAATGCTCTAAGAACTCAAATACATCTCAATCAAACATTTATCGAGCATTTTTGTGACAGGAAGCTGATTGTAAATCTTATATTGAAATATGAAAGATAAAAAATAGCTACGACACTCTAAATAAGAATAAGTGAGATAATTTCCTTAGCAGATATTAAGACTTAATGTTAGAGTTATTTTAATTAAGAGAGTCAGGGTTTTGAGACAGGAGCACTAAACTAGATCTTTCAAATAGAATAGAAAGCCATGAACATGTGTAGAGCAAAAGTAGGTCAGATCAGTGGATAAAGAAAAACTATTTAGTGAATAGTTTAAGAACAATTGGTTACCATATGGAAAAATGCAATTGTACTCATCTCTTGGAAAACATTCTTTAAAATAATATAGGCAAATATCTTCATTACTTTAGTGTAGGGAAAGATTTTTATACAGGTTCCAACAAAGTATTAATCCCAGGGTAACCTTTGACAGAATTAAAGACATTAAAGTTGAGCTCCCAGATTATTTGGGGTTTTTCTATTTCCCGGTGGACAGGGGAAAAGGACTAAATGTTCCTCTGGGAAAGGCCTGTAGAAAGAATATATCTAAGATAGAATTATAGGGTCTTTACTCAAAGACACCAGACTTCTGCACATTTGAGGGACTCTGACATATAACCTGGCTTTGGTGTAGTTACTGGGTAAGAATTTCTGAATATCCAGGACTCAAGATTGGTGACTATTCAGCAGACCTAGCAGTTTTTATACCTGTATGTGTCAAGTGACACCTTCATGCCTTGGCGAGGGGGGCATCCTAAAAACAGAAATGTGTTGTGTTATAGTTCTGGAGGCTGGAAGTCCAAGATGATGATGTTGGCAGTGCACATTTCTTCTGTGTCTTCTTTCCTTGGCTTGTAGATGTCTTCTCCCTATGTCTTCACCTGCTCATTCCTCTGTATCTGTCTGTGTCCTAATCTTCTCTTTTTATGAGGACATCAGTCACATTGAATTAGGGCACACTCATATGACCTCATCTTACCTAAATGACCTTCTTAAAGACCTCTCCAAATGCAGTCACTTTCTCAGTTACTGGGAGTTAGGACATCAACATGTCAATTTGAGGGGATGCAGTTTAGCCCATAACAGTCTGAGTCATCCTCAAGGATGATTCTAAGAATTAAATGAATCAATTGAAAATTGTCAAGCATAGATGAGAAAGTGTCATTTCCAAGCCACTTTGGGTCCCATGGTTGCCACTGGAGATTCAATCAATCTCAAGATTCCGTTTTCTAAAGAACAAACTCGAATAAATCTCTTTGGCTTGACTCTGGTGGGTGAAGGGAGAGCTCTTGGTGTAGGATTTAGTCTTTACAATGAAGCATTCTGTCTGGGCAGCAGGTTTAGCTCTGGTTAGGCAGGAATGTGATCCTCCTCCCCATTCAAAGTGTCAAAGTAGAGCAGGTCCTTGTTCATGGTGCAGTGAGTGAGAGAAGGGAAAGTGACAGAGAGCAGTCTTTCACCATTTTGTGGCATGCATGCATCCAAGTCTCTGGTGTTTTAAATAATTGAAACTGAGACCTAGACAAATTACCTGTAAAATAGAACTGTGGAGGAGGGAAGCACATCATCCCCACCACTGAAGAGATCCCTAAAGAGAGATTTGTGAACCCCTAATTTACCAAAAATGACATGAAATTTCATCAAAATAAACTGAAATTGTGGCTGTAGATGGGGCTTTATTTAGAGTGTCAACTCCACACCTACTTCCTAAGACACGGTCCTTCCCCAGGATACTCTATGTTAGGAACAAAGAGTTCCTCTTAAAAAGTATTACTTCTTTGTTCTTTGGAAGGAGATGAAGGATGAAGATGAGGAAAGGAGATATTCTTTCTTCTCTAAAGCAACTTCCTATCCTTGTACCTCCTCACCTCTAATTACTTAGTCACCACTTGGTCAACAACTCTTCCCGCCAGTCCCAATCTGTAGAAAAATATGCCTCTCCAGTTACTTCCTTGTTCCTGGTTCTGCAAGTAATCTTTCCCACCTTTGTTGTTCCCAGACATGCCTTGACATGTCTACACACACACACACACACACACACACACACAAACACACACCCATTTGTAACTGACCTGTATCTCCTTTACTTGGAAATTGCTAAACAAGAGCCAATTGTGTTCCAACCACAGCCAATGGGGGAAGGACACAGAGTAGGGACTGTGACAGGGATAAAAACTCCTTCTCTCCTTTGTTTGGTGTGTTCTGGCAGCAGCTATGAACTTGAGTGGCACCCTTCTGCAGAAGTAAGTTTCCCTTGCTGAGCAATCTGTCACTTAAGTGCTTGTTTTCTGTGTGACTTTAAGCAATTGTTTCCAACACATAGAATCACAGGACTTAGACTTGAGTGTAAGGCATGATGCTATTCTGCCTTTCTGGCAGATAGGATGTTTTGGATTGCATGTATTTTTCAAAGAGGGCTGCAAAAATATCTTCCATCAAACTTGGTTTTCTTTAGTCTGACCCACCACTCCCTCATCAAGAGGTAAGTTCTCTCCACCCCCTTAAAAATGAGCAGATCTGGTATCTGCGTTAGCCAATAAAATATGGCAGAAGCATGGTTGTGTCAGTTCTCCAAACTGCTATTAACCTGCCTGCATCTGTTTCCTTCCACTTCAATCCCTGAACCATGTAAAACTCCCATGCCACCATCTGAGCTCAGCCAACACATAGAATCCTATGAAAGACCATAAGAAATTCTTAGTTATTGTTTTCATGAATATCCTTTTCTATCCTTCCAATTTCAACTTCTACGTGTCCCTAGATCCAAAGTGAGTATCTTGCGGCTAGGATATGGTTAGATTCTGTGAGTCACGGATAAACACATCCATTGTAGTGAGAATACATGAGAACATATCTCATCCCTACTGAGATGCAGTGAGAGTCTCACCAGTACCAAGGAGTAAATGCAGAGAGAAACATGAAAGTGATGTCATAAGGTTATAAGATTTTCAGAAACATGACCCTTAAAAGCAGGAAGAAAACACATCATAATTGCAAAGCCCTGGGTAAAAATCCATTTTTACTTAAGTAATGATTACAAAATAATTATTTCTCATAATTTCTAGAAAATTAGGGGAAAGCTTGCTCCCTCAGCATCTCAAGAAACTTAAATGCAGCTTGTGATTATATATCAAATTGGTACCACAAGCTTTGTTCTGAGTAAAACTGAAAAGAAATGGGGACAGCTCCACTTTTGTGTGGCAACCATGGGACCCAAAGTGGCTTGGAAATGACCCCTTATCATCTATCTATGCTTGACAATTTTCAATTGATTCATTCAATTCTTAGAAAACCCATATTATTCATAATCTTGAAAAATCCATGTCCAGATACTAGGCAGGGTAATGTGTGTGTTTTAATTTGCTAGGGTGGCCATAACAAAGTACCACACACTGGGTGACTGAAACAACGGAAATTGTCAGGCATGGTGGCTTATGCCTGTAATCCCAGTACTTCAGGAGGCCACGGCCAGCAGATCATGAGATCAAGAGATCAAAACCATTCTGGCCAACATGGTGAAATCCTGTCTTTACTAAAAATGCAAAAATTAGCTGAGCATGGTGGCACAGAATGCAGGAGAAAGAAAAACACCTGAAACTTGGCCTTTTCATGGCTCCTAAAAGGCTGAAATATAAAAATAGAAATTGATAGTCAAGTTGAACAATATTAGAAATATTGCAGAAGCATAATTTTATACCTTAAAACATCTATGCCATGCCCAGTGGCTCAGGACTGTAATCCCAGCACTTTGGAAGGTCGAGGCGGGTGAATCACTTGAGATCAGGAGCTCAACACCATCCTGTCCAACATGGTGAAATCTTATCTCTACCAAAAAAATGCAAAATTAGGTGGGTATGATGGTGCATTTGTGTAATCACAGCTACTCGGGAGACTGAGGTAGGGGAATTGCTTGAAGCTGGGAGGCAGATGTTGCAGTGAGCTGGGATCGTGCCATTGCACTCCAGTCTGGGCAACAATAGAGAAGGCCATCTGAAGGGGGGCGGGAATCTAGCAGAGGGAGTATCTAACCTGACCAATTCAGACCAAATATCTAAACTTTGATGTCATTTTATTGTATTTCATCAATAATTTTAAAATTATCTTTGTATACTAAAGATTACTAAAGTCACATGAACTAAAAGGCATTTGAGTTAAAATTTCTATTTTTCTGATAAAATATTTAAACACTTACTTTTTTTTTTTTTTTTGAGATGGAATTTTGATTTTGTTGCCCAGGCTAGAGTTCAATTGCAAGATCTTGGTTCATTACAACCTCCACCTCCTGTGTTCAAGCAATTCTCCTGCTTTGGCCTTCAGAGTAGCTGGGATTACAGGCACCTGCCATTACGCCCAGCTAATTTTTTGTATATTTAATAGAGACGGAGTTTCATCATGTTGATCAAGTTGGTCTCGATCTCGTGACCTCAGGTGATCCACCTGCCTCAGCCTCCCAAATTGCTGGGATTATAGGCATGAGCAATCACACCTGACCTGCTTTTTCTATAAGCCAGTTTATTAGAGTTCTTCTGTATATTTTGGTAATTGAACCATCATATACGCACATGACACATGTAAATACATACACATACAGGCACACGGATAGAAGTAGATTCCATAAATTTATAAGATTCTTCATTTGCCACTATAATTGTTTTATTTTTATTTTCTTCAAGAGAGGGTCATGCTCCGTCACTCATACTGGAGTGCAGTGGCATCATCCTAGCTGACTATAACCTTGAACTTCTGGGCTCAAGCCATTTTCCTTCCTCAGCCTCCTGAGTAGCTAGTGTCGCAGAATTTTGCTCCTTAGTTCAACTGTAACTGGGTTCTTGTCAAAAGACCAGAAAAGACTAGGCTCATGGACACATTGAGGGATGAGTAGAGCAGGATTTCTTGGGTGAAAAAAGAAAGAAAAAAACAACACCTGTCAGCAAACTGAGAGAAAGTCCTGCTAAGAGGACCCCACCTCACAGATTGAATTCCAGGGCACCACACACAAGCTGAAGAGACCAGGCTCTTCCCTGCCTGCCGAAGGTGTGAATTTCTGGAGGCTCCACCCCATTCTCCCAGTTGGTGATTCTCTGGTGACTCTTTTCTATCTGTGTAGGCATTTGGCTGTCTCACTAGGACTACAGGTGCACACTGCCATGCCTAGCTTGTGTTTTTATTTTTTCTGTGTTACCCAGGCTGGTCACCAATTGCTGAAGCCAAGTGATCATCCCACCTTAGCTTCTCCAAGTGCAGAAATTACAGGCAGAAGCCACCATCCTGGCCTGGCTGGAGTGCAGTGATGCCATTTCAGCTCACTGCAACCTCTGTCTTCCAGGTTCAAGTGAGGCTCTTGCCTCAGTCTCCCAAGTAGCTGGGACTACAGGCACCTGCTGTCACACCCTGGGACTACAGGTATGAGCCACTGCACCCGGCCTATCATAGAATCTTATAAGGAGATCAGGTGCATTTAGATAGTGCTTTTAATTTGGTCTGTATCTTTTAACTGGACTATTGGATTCAGGGTAGAGCCCACACTGAATTTTGGGCTCTCAAAAAGAGAGCCATGACACAGGGACCTGGCCATGCAATATTTTCAGTGTGTTTTGCTACAAAAACATTCTCTCAAGGCTGGGAGCAACCCAGTGCCAATCAGCCCACTCTGTGATCAGCCCATTTCCCAGCCATTATATTAAGTTTTCTCACAATACAAAGTAATTTCTGCTG
Source organism: Cebus imitator (assembly GCF_001604975.1). NCBI lineage: Eukaryota > Metazoa > Chordata > Mammalia > Primates > Cebidae > Cebus > Cebus imitator. The sequence goes on from NW_016108292.1 coordinate 30,882, forward strand.
CCATCCAAAGCCAAAATCAGGTCACACGATGCAAAGGAACAGAGTTTTAGTTCTGAGAGGTCTTTGTCCTCTTGGATTCCCTCTTGGGATCCCTGAGGAAAAAACAGCAGTTTTTCACAAAAATGAGTCTGTGGTGCCTTTTATGTTTTTCTTAAGGGATCCCAGGCTGTTCGAGTTTTATTTTATTTTTTCCTTATATGGCACCAAGGTTGGCAAGAAGAAGGAGGGGCTGACAGAAACAAATAGGGAAGGCCAGGCACCGTGGCTCACACCTATAATTCCAGCACTTTGGGAGGCCAAGGCAGGCGGATCATGAGGTCAGGAGTTTGAGACCAGTGTGGCCAATATAGTAAAACCCGTCTCTATTAAAAATGCAAAAACTAGCCAGGTGTGGTGGCACGCACCTGTAATCCCAGCTACTCAGGAGGCTGAGGTGGGAGTATCACTTGAACCCTGGAGGCAGAGTTTGCAGTGAGCCAAAACCATGCCATTGCACTCCAGCCTCCAGCTCAGGTGACAAAGTGAGATTCCATCTGAAAAAAATAAAAAAGAGAGATAGGGAAACAGAGGGAGTGCATGTGACTAGCAGGGGTTTAAGAAGAGAGGCAGTCAGCTGACTAAGAAATGTCTGCACAGAGAGAACAGAGACCTTAAAACAGTAGATACACACTAAAGCCTAAAATATCAGTTGTAATTAAGTCAAATTTTGACTATACAGCTCTAAAAAAGCCCTTTCAAATCTCTTACCACTGGATGTTAGCCAGGAGGAACAGCTGATATTCCTAGCTTTTCACCTTCTTTACCAAAATGTATCTCCCCAAGTGCCTTAACCAAAGTTATGAGTCAGGCCACAAGGTGGGTGGCCTTTGTTGTTCCCTGATGAGGTAGCAAACCTGGGCCATGGTAGAAGTGTGTTTAATCCTTTTTTTTTTTTTTTTTTTTGAAAGAGAGTCTTATTCTGTTGCTCAGGCTGCATTGTAGTGGCATGATCTCTGCTTACAACAACCTCTGCTTCCCGGGTTCAAGTAATTCTCTTGCTTCAGCCTCCAAGTAGCTGGGACTACAGGCTCTCACCACCACGCCTGGCTAATTTTTGTATTTTTAGTAGACTCAGGGTTTCACCATGTTGGCCAGGATGGTCTCAATCTCTCGACTTCATGATCTGCCCACCTCGGCCTCCCAAAGTGCTGGGATTACTAGTATGAACCACTGTGCTCGGTCGATAAGGGTATAATTTTTTTTTTTACAGTCAATAATAATCTATTTTACATTTTAAAATAACTAAAAGAATATAATTGGATTGTTTATAACACAAAGAAAGAATAAATGCTTGAAGTGACAGACACTCCATATACCCCGAAGTGATTATTACAAATTGTATGCCTGTGACAACATAGTTCATGTACCACAAAAATACATACACCTACTATGTACTCATAAAAAAATACAATAAATTGTTAACCAGGCACATATCATGTTACGTGTTTTTTATCACAATAAAAAAAGTCATGTTACCCAAGTTTGTAACTTTTGTCCTAAAAACAAAAAACCCAGAAGATCAATTGCAATAGAAATTCTTTCCAGGTTTGAAAAGATGACAGGATAATAGCTAACATTTACCCATAATGAGATAAAAAGAAAATATTTAAATCTGATGCATTTGGAGAAAATCAATGAAATCTATAGAAGATTTTGCAGGCTTTTCTACTCTGCCCCTTCCTGTATGTCTTCCTGTATGCCTTTTCCCTCAAAATCTTATTTGTCTGCAAATAAGTTTTTACATTTCAGTAAATGTGACTCCATAAAAAAATAGTTCAGAAAAATAAAAATAAAATCACTGGAGTCTCCTTCCAAAATATATCCATCAACAAACCATTTTTCATCTTCTCCAAACGACTATGTTTAATACATAATCAAAATCTCCTACCTGGATTATTGCTATGGTCTCTTACCAAGGTAACCACTTTCTACCCTTACCTCTTTTTAATATTGTGGCCAAGAGAGTACTGCTACTCCTCTGCTGAAGATTCTCAAATGACTCCTCAGATGAGTCCTAGTGACTGCTGTTGTTTTCTAATGGCCAGCAAGGAAGTTCACAGTCTGGCTCTTTCTGTAACCCTTGGTCCTCCTCTTTTACTTCTCTTGGCTTCTCACTGGACTCTAGCTACACTTGTCTTAGTTCTATGTCTGACACATGCCAGCTTCCTCCTGGCTGAGGGATTAGTCACTGTTTTCTCTGACCCTAATTTCAGTTCTAATATTCATTGTTGTTTATCCCCTTATATATAACTCATCTTTCATTGGATGTCACCGTCACCATACCTTTCTGTCACCATTATCTAAAACTACAAGTCCCATATACTTTTTCATTGCCCTCCTTTTCGCCTTCGCACTTGTCACTGTTACCTTATAGATGATAAAACATTTATTTTATTTATGTATCTTAAATGTGTTTTATTCATGCTGGCATATAAAAATAAATGTTTCTTTGTTGTGTTTCTTTTTTTTTATTTTGTTTTACTGCATTTTAGGTTTTGGGGTACAAGTGAAGAACATGCAACATTGTTGCATATGTACACACAGTGCGATTTGCTGCCTTCTTCCCCATCACCTATATCTGGCATTTCTCCCCATGCTATCTCTCCCGAACTCCCCACCCCCCGCTATCCTTCCCTTATTTCTCCCCAACAGGCCCCATGTGTAGTGCTACCCTCCCTGTGTTCATGCATTCTCATTGTTCAACACGTGCCTATGAGTGAGAACATGTGGTGTTTGTTTGATTTTCTGCTCTTCTGTCAGTTTGCTGAGAATGATGGTTTCCAGGTTCATCCATGTCCCTACAAAGGACACGAACTCATTGTTTTTGATGGCTGCATAATATTCCATGGTGTATATGTGCCACATTTTCCCTGTCCAGTCTATCATCGATGGGCAT
>NW_016108292.1:35805-37517 GCF_001604975.1 Cebus imitator
CGGGATGAAGCCTACTTGATCATGGTGGATAAGCTTTTTGATGTGCTGTTGCAATCGGCTTGTCAGTATTTTATTGAAGATTTTTGCATCTATGTTCATCATGGATATTGGCCTGAGGTTTTCTTTTCTTGTTGAGTCTCTGCCGGGTTTTGGTATCAGGATGATGTTGGTCTCATAAAATGATTTGGGAAGGATTCCCGTTTTTTGAATTATTTGGAATTGTTTCAGAAGGAATGGTACCAGCTCCTCTTCGTATGTCTGGTAGAATTCAGCTGTGAACCCCTCTGGGCCTGGGCTTTTTTTGGGTGGTAGGCTCTTAATTGCTGCCTCAACCTCAGACCTTGTTATGGGTCTGTTCAGGGTTTCGGCGTCTTCCTGGTTTAGGCTTGGGAGGAGGCAAGTGTCCAGGAATTTATCCATTTCTTCCAGGTTTACTAGCTTACGTGCATAGAGTTGTTTGTAAAAACCTCTGATGATGGTGTTAATTTCTGTGGAATATGTGGTGATATCCCCTTTATTGTTTTTTATTGCATCAATTTGGTTATTCTCTCTTTTCTTTTTTATTAATCTGGCTAGTAGTCTGTCTATTTTGTTGATCTTTTCAAAAAACCGGCTCCTGGATTTATTGAGTTTTTGGAGGGTTTTTTGTGTCTCTATCTCTTTCAGCTCTGCTCTGATCTTAGCTATTTCTTGTCTTCTGCTAGGTTTTGAGTTTTTTTTTATCTTGCTCCTCTAGTTCTTTCAATTTTGACGATAGGGTGTCAATTTTAGATCTCTCCTTGCTTCTCATGTGGGCACTTATTGCTATACATTTTCCTCTAGAGACTGCTTTAAATGTGTCCCAGACATTCTGGTATATTGTGTCTTCATTCTCGTTGGTTTTGAAGAACATCTTTATTTCTGTCTTCATTTCATTGTTTATCCAGTCAACATTCAAGAGCAAGTTGTTCAGTTTCCATGAAGCTGTGTGGTTCTGGGTTAGTTTTTGAATTCTGAGTTCTAACTTGATTGCACTGTGGTCTGAGAGACTGTTTGTTATGATTTCTGTTCTTTTGCATTTGCCGAGGAGTGATTTACTCCCAATTATATAATCAATTTTAGAGTAGGTGAGATGTGGTGCTGAGAAGAATGTATATTCTGTGGATTTGGGGTGGAGAGTTCTGTAAATGTCTATTAGGTTTTCTTGGTCCAGGTCTGAGTTCAAGTCCTGGATATCCTTGTTAATTTTCTGTCTGGTTGATCTGTCTAATATTGACAATGGGGTGTTACAGTCTCCCACTATTATTGTGTGAGAGTCTAAATCTGTTTGTAAGTCATTAAGAACTTGCTTTATGTACCTGGGTGCTGCTGTATTGGGCGCATATATATTTAGGATCGTTAACTCTTCTTGCTGCATTGATCCTTTCACCATTATGTAATGTCCCTCTTTGTCTCTTTTGATCTTTGTTGCTTTAAAGTCTATTTTATCAGAGATGAGAATTGCAACTCCTGCTTTTTTTTTTTTGCACTCCATTTGCTTGGTAAATCTTCCTGAATCCCTTTATTTTGAGCCTTTGTGTATCCTTGCATGTGAGATGGGTTTCCTGGATACAGCACACCAACTGGTTTTGTCTTTTTATCCAATTTGCCAGTCTGTGTCTTTTGATTGGGGCATTTAGTCCATTTACATTTAGGGTTAATATTGTTATGTGTGAATTTGATACTGCCATTTT
>NW_016108292.1:38395-39609 GCF_001604975.1 Cebus imitator
ATATTCCTTTCTAAGTTGTCCATTCTCGTTAGCATTTCATCAAATGTTTTTTCAACGTTCTTAGTTTCTTTGCATTGGATTAGAATATGTTCTTTTAGCTCACAGAAGTTTCTTACTACCCACCTTCCGAAGCCCGATTCAGTCATTTCATCACACTCATTCTCCATCCAACCTTGTTCCCTTGCTGGTGAGGAGTTGTGATCCCTTGTAGGAGGAGAGGTGTTCTGGTTTCAGGTGTTCTGGTTTCAGGTGTTTTCATCCTTTTTGCATTGGTTTCTTTCCATCTTTATGGATTTATCTACCTGTCGTCTTTGTAGTTGCTGACTTTCAGGTTGGGTCTCTGAGTGGACGTTTTGTTTGTTGATGATGAATTTATTTCTGTTTCTTAGTTTTCCTTTTAACAGTCTGGCCCCTCTGCTGTAGGACTGCTGAGGTCCACTCTAGGCCCTGCTTGCCTGGGGATCGCCTGCAGCAGCTGCAGAACAGTAAGGGTTGCTACCAGTTTCTTATTCTGCTATCTTTGTCCCAGAAGGATACCCCCAAATGTCAGTCTGATCTCTCCTTTATGAGGTGACTCTTTGGATATACAAGGGTCAGAGAGCTGCTTGAGGAGACAATCTGTCCTTTATAGGAGCTCAAGTGCTGAGCTGTGAGCTCCATTGTTCATTCAGAGCTGCTGGGCAGGTACGTTTAGGTCTGCTGCAGCAGAACTCATAAACCACTTTTTGTTCTCAGGTGCTCTGTCCCAGGGATTTAGGGCTTCATTTATGAGTTTCTGATGTGCTGCTGCCTTTTTTTTTTTCATGGCTGCCCTGCCCAGCAAGGAGGCAGCCTAGTCACTGTCTGCCTGCAGAGGCTTTGCTGAGCTGCTGTGGCCTCTGCCCAGCTGCCATGTGAACTTCCCTGCAGTCCTTTTTATATGGGTGTAGTTAGAGCTGCTTCAGCAATGGTGGCCCACCTCTGTAATGGCAGGTTGCCTTGGCAATGGCGGGTTGCCTTGGCAACAGCAGGCCGCCTCAGCAATGGCGGACTACGTCCATAGTGGTGGAGTGTCTCAGTAATGGTGGACGCCCCTCCCCTACAGAGCTGGACTGTCCTGGGTTCAGCTGCTCTTGCTGTGAAACTCTCAATCAAGAGAGTTTCTGATTGCTGTTCTTTTGTATGGGTGGGGCCAGCAGAGCCTGATCACCTGGCTCCCTCAGAGCCATTTTTTT
>NW_016108292.1:42589-44026 GCF_001604975.1 Cebus imitator
TTTTTTTTAGTTGAACAGTCAACTCTATCCCAGAAGTTCCAGTCACCTGTTGAAAAGGCGCCGGGATCTGTGTGTTTTCCTGTGCAGCGACTCACTGTGTGGGCTTAAACGGTGGTGCTGAGATTCATGGCGCCTTTTTTTGCCCAGGAAAATCCTGGCCTTGCTCCCTGTTCAGACCCCTCTTTAATCAGATGAATGGGTGACTTCCTGGGGCTCCAATCTCCAGCCAAAAGGGCACCCGGACCAGTGTATTTTGTACGGAGAACCACTGGCTGGGACAAAGCAGCTGCACCAACCAAAAGAACCGCGCCAGCCAAAACAGCCATGCTGGTGACCTGTGGGTCTCCTCGGCCTGGGAATCTCCTGGTCCATGGGCAATAAAAATGCAGCATCAACTCACCCCCTGTGTTTTCACTGGGAGCTGCAACTCCAAGCTTTTCCTAAACAGCCATCTTTGATCTTTCAAGTGTATAATTTTAACTACCAGAGTGTTTGAAGTCAGATTTTTTTGCTCTTAATTTAGTCAAGGGAATTTGTTAAGGCTAGCCATGACACTGCTATGTGTCTTTTTAAAACCTGATGTTTTCATTAATTATTTAGAATAAGAGATCTCTGAAATCTTTAAATTAAAAGCACACAGAGAGAGGCTGAGAAGGTGGTCTTGTTATATAAATGAAACCTCTCAAGTAGTCAAATTTTTTATCTTTTTTAACAAGCCGGGGGTTTTAGAGGTGCAACTTGGCTTTCTGCAGCTGTGGAGTTTCCAGCACAGCTCCTGGGTCAGGGATCTCTACCTGCCTCCCAGAGGCCTATACTTAAGACAGGGAGCTCCCTGGGCTTCTCTGTACAGGTGGGCTGAAACTAATGGGCTAGAAAAAGAGAAAGAGAGGTTGAATTTCTCACAGCCAGACCCTGCAGCACACCTTTCCAGGGTCTTAGTCCCGCCTGTGCCCTGGCTGATGCTCCTTCCCTGCTCCCCTCACGAGGCCCCTGGCCCCACCACACAGCTGAGCTGGCCCAAGCCAAAGAGTTGTTGGAGCAGCAGCTGGAGCAGATCAGGCCCTGCTGGTGGCTGTGGGGACCCAGTCCCTAGTGGTCAAGATCCAGAACCTGAAGGAAAAAATAAGGAGGCACCAAGAGAACCTGTGAGGAGACACCCAAGCTTCCCACCAGTGTCCTCGGCACCCCTCAGCACTGGAAATACTGTGCACCATCCCCCAGAAGCCCCAGCATCAGAAATATCCCAGCAGCTCCCAGGCCTCTGGAAAATGGTAGAAACCACAGAAGGCCAGGAGTTGTCAATGTGATGGTTGATACTGAGTGTCAACTTGGTTGGATTGAAGGATGAAAGCACTGATCCTGGGTGTGTCTGTGAGGGTGTTGCCAAAGGAGATTAACGTTTGAGTCAGTGGACTGGGGAAGGCAGAGCCGCCCTCA
>NW_016108292.1:45158-46989 GCF_001604975.1 Cebus imitator
CCAGGAAAACAGCCCAACACAGCATCAAAGGCCGGGGGCATGAACCACTCAAGTGTCCATTATGTATCAGGTACCCATGACCTACATGATGGGCTTGAGAACAAACATACTAAAAAACAGGGAGGATCTAAAAGTTTCATGAGCTCACCACTCATTGTGGAGGAGACGTCTGTCTCATCAGACAGTTCATAACACTCACCTCAAAGCGATGCTGCCCATCACTGAGGATCCTGGCATCATTCTCATGTGATGCGAACATGATAGCCAAGCCCTGACCAAACCAGTGTGCTCTGGCCACCTGAAAGGAGACAGAGTAGAAGCAGAAGACCCCAAAGGGGGAAGACACCCAGAGTAAGGGATCAGGATATGAGGTATAAAAGATGTGAAAAGTAAGGAATGGGAGAGTAGGTGTCCTGGGTGTGGGGCTAACCTGATGCAGGTAGGTGTCAGAATCCTCACGCATGTCATAGATAAAGGCAGTGTTCATCCACTTGATGTCTATGATGTGGCCAAATAGGATGGTAACCTTAGAATTGCTCATTGAAAATCTTTTGTGGTCATTCTTGGACACATGTGCAGAACAGCAAACAATTGTAGTCACCTGACGTGGTTCCTTGGCTTACCCTTCAGTTTTCCTTAGGCCTCAGCTGATGCCATCACCGCTGGCTGCCCTCCCCATTCCCCTAAATTCCAGATGGGTGTGAGGAGGTAAGGGTGGGAAGAAATAGTGGATTGTGGATTGAGGTGCCATTTCCCACCGTTGGTGGTGATGAGGGTACAGATTCATAAGCTGGCATTGAAGAGGCTCCTGCCCTTTGCACAGCGTGTTTGGTCACCCCAGTGCTCAGGCTGAACCCTGAGAAGAAAGAGGAACTTGACTGTCTACAGAAAGTGATAGTGCTGAGAAGGAGTGTAAGTGCCTGCAGGGTGATCACTAAGGTCACCTGAGAGGGTGAGACAGGTGTCTGGTCCTAGACTTGGGGAACTTCTCCAGCAATTATGCAGCCTGTCATCTGCACCAGGCATTTCCCTTGTGTGTCTGACTTTGGCTTGGAGGAACAGGGTCTGAAGAGTGCGTGGTGAGGAGCTGAGGTCTGGGTGAAACTCGAGTTGCCAGTTGGCAGGGATATTCCCACCAACCTGGTCCTTGTTGTCTGACCCATTTTCTTGTGTAAAGAGTCCTGGAACGTGGGGGCTGGGGAAGGGAGGGCAGAAGGCTGGCAGAGCCGGTGTCAGCAGGTCTCCTCCATTCTGACGTCAGCACTTCAGAGCACCTGGAGGAAAGCTGCTCCTCTGTGTCCTCAGGTGTCCATGCAGCTTCTTCTGTTGTCAGCCTTGCCTGTGTGCCTGTGTGTGCTGAGAAGGGATCAGAGGGGAAAAGCATCACCAGGCACTTGCTTGGGCATCCTCGTTCCCTCCTGAGACACACCCAACCCACTGCCCACAGAACCCGGCCACTGCAGAGAAACTAGAACCATGGCTACAAGAATCCCCCCAGACTCCAGCATGTCAGGTTCCCAGTCTGGGTCGAGAGATGCCTCCTTCAAACACTCACCCTTTGTGGAGGAGGTGACTCACCATTTTCATTACTTTGGCAGCGTCTGTGATTCCATGAACTGCAGCTCTAGCTCTGTGGAAATCCCCTGTGTCTATGTAAGCCAGACTTCACTGTTATGGCTTGCACTCAAATAACTCAAGCAATTCATTTACAATTTGTATAGTCCCTGTGGGGAGACGGAGGAAGAGTTAGATACCATCACATTTTCCTACCTGCTAAGCAATTATAAGTGAGATGTTGCTTTTTAAAGGCATGCTTCCTCCTGTTCACCTC
>NW_016108292.1:49340-52471 GCF_001604975.1 Cebus imitator
CAAATTGCCAATATTGACAGGACTCTGAGAAGCCAGGGTGGCATTCAGCCTTGGGACAGTTCAGCCTTGGGATAGTAATGCAGTCTGTGCAAACCCCTGATGCTTGATCCCCACATCGACAAAGAGATAATGGGCTGGCCTACCCAAATTCTGTGCGTATGTCACAGCATTTCATGTGATGCCGAGCCTCACCACTGCCTATACAGACATGGGCAAACAGAGAACAGTCTGGAAAATCATGTTGAACAAGCAAAAGTCATATTATGGGATAAGCCCTCTATGCCGTGGCACCCTCTTCTGCAGCCTCTTCTGGATTGGCTAATGGAGGCATGTGAGGTCTACAGACTTCACAGGGAGATAGTTTACTTTGCACAAGATTGGTTTGATCAACACATGAAAGCACAGAATGTTATAAAAACACTTTTACAGATTATTGGGATTTTATCTTTATTTATTGCAGCTAAACTTGAGGAAATCTGTTTTTCACAGTTGCTTGGGACTTGCTCAGGAGATAACATTGTTACTGTGGAATGAATGAGTATGAAGGCCCCTGAGTGGTGTTTAAGTCCCCTGGCCACTGTGTCCTGGCTGAATGTATACATGCAGGTGGCATCTCTAAATGACTTACACAAAGTGCTGTTGCCACAGCCTCCCCAGCAAATGTTTACAGATTGTGGAGCTTTCAGATCTCTGTGTGCTGGCTGTTGACTGCTTAGAATTTTCTTAGGATGTACTCACAGCTTCTGCCCTGTATTTCTCTTCACTTTAATTGACACAAAATGTTTAAGAGCATCAGTGGTGTGACAGAGAGAACTGTGTCAAGTGGATGGTTCCATTTGCCATGCTTATGAGGAAGACTGGGAGCTGAAAACTGACCCACTTCACATGGGTTCCTGCTGAAGATACACACAGCATACAGACCCACAGACACAGCTTGGATTTGCCGGAAAAAGCCCAAAGAGAGCCACATCGTCTGAACAAAATAGGATTTCTTGAGTGTTTCAAGGAGGAGGATCCAAGATGGCAGTTTAGGAACAGCTCAGGATTGCAGCCCCCAATGAAAGCACAGAGGGTGAGTGGACGCTGCATTTTTATTGCCCACAGACTAGGAAATTCCCAGGCGGAGGAGCTCCACAGATCACCAGCGTGGCNCAAAGTGCTGGGATTACAGGAGTGAGCCACCATGGCCAGACAAGCCTCAGTGTTTCATGTGATCCAGAACCTCATCACTGCCTACACAGATCTGGGCAAACAGAGAAGAGGTCTAGAAAATCATGTTAAACAAGCAAAAGTCATACTTATGGAATGAACACTTTATGCAGTGGCACCCTCTTCTGTAGCCTCTTCTGGAGGTAATGGAGGTGCATGAGGTCTACAGACTTCACAGGGAAATAGTTTACTTGGCACAGGATTGCTTTGATCAATATATGGCAGCACAGAATGTTGTAAAATCACTTTTACATATTACTGAGATTTTATCTTTATTTATGACAGCCAAACTTGAGGAAATCTGTTCTTCACAATTGCACCAGTGTGCAACCTTGGGATTTTTTCAGGAGATAACATTCTTACTGTGGAGTGAACGAGTATGAAGGCCCCTGAGTGGTGTTTAAGTCCCCTGGCCACTGTGTCCTGGCTGAATGTATACATGCAGGTGGCATCTCTAAATGACTTCCACAAAGTGCTGTTGCCACAGCCTCCCCAGCAAATGTTTACAGATTGTGGAGCTTTCAGATCTCTGTGTGCTGGATGTTGACTGCTCAGAATTTTCTTAGGATGTACTCACTGCTTCTGCCTTGTATTTCTCTTCACTTGAATTGACACAAAAGGTTTCAGAGCATTAGTGGTGTGACAGAGAGAACTGTGTCAAGTGGATGGTTCCATTTGCCATGGTTATAAGGGAGACTGGGAGCCCAGAACTGAAGCATTTCATAGGGATTCCTTCTGAAGGTGCACACAGCATACAGACTCACAGACAGAGCTTGGATTTGCAGGATAAAGTCCAAAGAGGGCCACATCATCTGAACAAAATAGGATTTATCCTCTCCCCATTGAGGTCCTCACCCCTCTCCACAGAGCAGGAAAATGCATGACAGAGGAAAGGGAACACTGTGGCCCCACCAGCATTCTCCACCAAAGACACTTGTGTGGAAGGGGCTGCTCTGCTTTGCTCTGTCCACTGCAGCAGAAGCGTGTGTTAGCTTTTACAGACATGTAAAACAAAGGAGGTGGAGGTTGCAGTGAGCTGAGTTTGGGACATTGCACTTCAGCCTGGGCAACAGAGCGAGACTCCATCTAAAACAAAATTAATTTTGTTTGGAGAATTTGTTAATGTAGTGGCCTGAAGCTATGATTTTAAGAAAAAAATGCACAGTAAAATTCTATGTAGCTGAAGAGCATGGTGTCATTATACGGTCTATTCCCTGGCCATTGATGGTACCACTGTGCCTTACAAGTGGTCACTGTCCACCTGAAGGCCTAATGTCTATAGCTCCCATCATTGTTATTATTATTTTGAGACAGGGTGTTGCTCTGTCACTCAGGGTGGAGTACAATGGTTCAATCTCAGGTCATTGCAATGTCTGCCTCCCAAGTTCAAGTGATTCTCCGGCTTCAGCCTCCTGAGTAGCTGGAATTACAAGCATTGCATCATATTTTGTTGGATATTATTGAGGTGGTGGCCTTATTAAGTCTTGTGTTTCCATTCCAACAATGCTTCAGCATGTGTGGCTGCATGGAAGGTAGGTTGAATGAATAAATAAATGACATGTGTTTTTTTTTTTTAAAGCTATACCTTTGGATTACGGCAAACTCTAGGATATTTAAGTGAATTCCCTGAGGAATGTGAACACTGTAAACAGGTGAGTGCATTATTCTCTACTTCCCTCTCTGCACAGATCAGTTGTTCACCAACATCCACCCTGACCCCTGCACTAGGAGGCGCACCACACAGCACCTGCCCCTCCACCCTCCCTTCTCTTCCCACCTGCCCCTGCACAGCAGATACTCAGAATCCAAAAAGCGAACCTACCCTCCTGTTCTCTGTTTCTTTGTTTGTTTTGTTTTGTTTTGAGACAGAGTTTTGCTCTTGTCACCCAGGCTGGAGTGCAATGGCACAATCTCAGCTCACC
>NW_016108292.1:53551-90753 GCF_001604975.1 Cebus imitator
TTGGGCCCCAAGGATCACATTCCAGGAAGCTGTGAGCACTACATCAGTGTCAGGGACCCTGTCACCACCTGGAGAATGATAATAAAGAGGACCCAGCAGAGCTTGCAGGAGGAGACTGTATTTGAGGCAGGACCGTGGGATGGGTGAGGAATAGGACCATAGATCCATCCTCTCTATTCCAGGGGTTAGAGATGAACTGCCCCTGCTGCCCTTTCCTTGCTGGTTTTTATAGAGTAGACCCTCCTGACGTTCCTACGAGGCCAGAAGACCCTGTTAGGTGCCATGGTAGAGGGGGCCCAAGGGTCAATGAATACCTGGTTAATATATTGCTACTAGCTGAAATTAGGAAATTAAACCATTAAACCCAGGACCCAGGACAGGAGGAAAAGACAGTGGAGGACCCTGCAATCAGCCTCCTGGATGTCTGTTTGCAGCAAAGTTCTTCCTTCAGGGTTCACAGCACCCAGTATCGTGATTCTGAGTGTTGCTATCCTGCTGTTCTCATCTGTGAATGGGGCTGGACCCCTACCTTCCTCCAATATAAATAACTGGGAGGATCTGTCCACATACACCTGGTACCTACATATTAGTTAATACCGCACAGAAGTTTGGTTTAATATTTTATGTCTTGTAAGAAATAAACAAAATAGAAGGATGATATTTTTATTAAAGGTAATTCAGGTTATGTGAGAATCAGATTCCTGGGGCCCTGGGTAACTAATCTCAATGTATAGAATCTTCATGAAGGATCAGGGGAGTACAGAGCCCAGAAATGACCATGACACCTGAAGCTCCCTTGTGTAAAGCTCCCTGCACCCTGGGGCTCAGAGGGAACAGCACAGCTGACTCCCAGGGTCCCCAGCCTCTGGCCTCTACTGTCAACCTGCACTTTCTCAGCCTTCCTGGCTGCCAAGCTTCTGGTTCCCAGCAGCCTCCCCTGTCACCCTTCTCCTCTTCTGATTAGGGCCATTGGCCACTTGACAGGCAGTTCCCTCCTTGTCAGCCTGCCTGGCTCCCTCTCAGGGTTTGTGGCTTGCCTGGGTTCACCATCCCCAGCTCCAGCAGGAACAGGGGGAAGGGACTCAGCAAGTCTCCCACAAACAATGGGATCCCTACAGGTGAGAAGGTGCAAAGCCATCTCTCCAGCCTCTTCCATACCTGAGAACTTCTTGCACATCCCAGGTCCAAGACCAGAGCAGGAAGTAGTGCTAAGCCAGCAATGGTTCCCATGATGGTTAGGATGAGCTTGGAAGGTGGTTCTGAGAAGAGAATGAAAGGGGCCTGGATCATCAGGTCAAAATCCTGACCCTGACACAGGGCCAGAGCAGCTTCCATTGTGCCAGTTCTGTGAAAGGATTCCCACCATATACCGATTTTTGCCCACCTTAGTATAAGGGGTGCATCGAAAATCTGAGTCTGGTCCTCCCCTTTCCACAGTCAAATCAGCATAACCTCTGCTGGTAGAAGCCCTGGGCCCAGAATCTCAAGGTGACTTTCCCATTAGGTCCTGAGTGAGGGTTCACGAGTGCTGTTGGCTGCTCTGAAGAGAGTCAGAGGCTGAGCCATACTGAGTCATATACAGTAGGATTCTCATGGATAGAGAACATTTAATGGGAATCTCAGCCATCATCTTCCTGTGAGAGATCCAGCAACAATTTTCAAAGTTAAAAATAGGTTCAGGATAAGCAAGTTTCCTAATCTCTAATGCTCTCCTTCTACAAATGTGTCTCATTTTCTGCAAAGCCATTCTTTTGCTTTTAATCTTGGTGATATTATTTTTCAGTTTTAAAAAAGAAAGAAAAACAAAATGCCCTGGAATTAAGAATTTCTTTTTATGCACACCTTTTTTTGTGTGTGCATTGCCTTTCATTCACACTTCTGTGCATTCACACATTTGTGATTGCACTTTTTTGTTTTAATTTAGAATTATTTGTTAGTTCCACACTCAAGTTAATATTGCCAATGGGAATTAAGATAAATATTACATGCATTTTCTCAAAATTCATTACTTGATTCATTTATTCACTCTAAACCCATGTTAACTGCCATTCTTTAAATCTCATTTTATTAATGCTTTCATTTATTAATTCAATCAAATGCCACTGAAGTTTATAGTAAAAGGCATCAAAGAAGGCAGAATCTTCCTATCTGTACTGGGATTAATGAGATTAGAAAGATGTGAAGGGCAGAGGGACAAGAGTCCTCACAGAGGCAGACCATATATAATGATACTGGCCTCCCTGGCCAGAAACTGATTTCCAGAATTCAGGATTCAGGGTTCAGGCTTCAGGAGTAAAGCATCCTACTATTTAGAAGGTTTCCTGATCTCTCAAAGCCCTTGCTCATTTGACCAGGGCTAAGAGTCTCACATATTTTGCTTTGAGAGCCCAAGATTATAATATGGCTGTCTCTGGGACATTTCATGTTATAGAAAGCTCAGCAGATGTAGACAAAGGGTCTAGAGGGCACCAGCCATGCTTCCATAAAACTCTCTCCATTACTTATATTGGCCACGTCCTCAGGAATTTAGTGAAATGGCTGTGTTGCCTCTGAGTGGAAGTGAGGGGAGGTCACTGGGTAGGCAGAGATTTTGAATCCCTGTGTCCTTTCCCTCCATCTCACTTGTGGAAGCCCAAGAAAAAAAGCCACGAATGTCAGAGGTGAATCCAGGCCCATGGATCCATTGTTGTCAGGGAACTGAAGCCAAGTGGCCCAGAAGTAATGAAGTCTATAAGGCCTTGGTCACCTTAAAGCTCTCCTCCATTAGGAGTTGCCTCTCACTGCCATCAGGGACCTCAGGAGTTGGACATGGAATTCTCTGTCATGTCTCATGAGGAGCTGGAGAGGTCCCAGAGCATATAGACCTTGATCAAATTGGAGCCAGAGTGGAGTCAGGCAAAACTCTGCACTGACTCAGAGGCACCGAGTGTGAAATAAAGTCTCCATTCAGAGCTTCCATTAGAGCATCAGGCTCAGTAGCAATTCCTTTCTGCTGTTGCTGTATTTGCCCTGTGACAGCTGGTGCTGGAAGGAAGGAGAAAGAGTTATGTGTGCAGGAAAGCACATGCAATGAGAAAACTGGGACATGATTTATTAGGCAGGAGGGACCCTTTGCTCTTTCATGGTAGATGTGGGACTCTGTCATCTTTGCCCTGATGCCTCAAGTACAGAAGGTAAACTTCCTGCTCTTAGTTGAATGACCAATAATGGGAGCTGAAATTTAGAGAATCATTGGCAGCTTCTGTCCCTCCATTCTCCAGCCCAGTAAATCTATGGCGAGGGCTTAGGGCTTTTGCACTTTATTTTCACCGTGCATTTTCCTTATCTGGTTAAGAAAATAACAAAAAATCTGGTTGGATGAGGTGGCTTACACCTGTAATCCCAACATTTTGGAAGGCTAAGATGGGACGATCACCTGAGATCAGGAGTTCAAGACTAGTCTGGCCAACATGGAAAAACCCCATCTCTACTAAAAGTACAAAAATTAGCCAGGCGTGGTGGCATTAACCTGTAGTCCCAGCTACTCAGGAGGCTGGGGCATGAGGATCACTTGAACCTGGAAGGTGGAGGTTACAGTCAGATGAGATTGTATCACTATACTCCAGCCTGTGTGATAGAGTGAGACCTTGTCTCAAGAAGAAAGAGGAAGAAAAGAAAGAAAGAAAGAAAGAAAGAAAGAAAGAAAGAAAGAAAGAAAGAAAGAAAGAAAGGAAAAAGAAAATATCCAAATGTATAAAAATCAAGGGTTGCAATTCTTGTGGCACCCAGAGTACTAGACTAGACCAAGGGTGTCGTGTACTTATTACTGCTCCACCACTCAATGGTTGTGACCTCAGGAGAATGTTTTCAAGTCATGGAGCTTTTTAATTCATCTGTGAGTCATGGATAAACATATCCATTCTAGTAAATAAATGAGAACATATCTCATACTTACTGAGATGCAGTGAGGGTCTCTCCTTTACCAAGGAGTGAATGCAGAGAGAAACATGAAAGTGAAGTCATTAGCTTTTAGGATTTAGAGAAGCATGACCTTTAAAAGCAGGTAGAAAATATATAATACTCATAAAGCCCTGAGAAAAATCCACTTTTACTTTAGTAATGATTACAAAATAATTCTTTCTCCTAATTTCTAGAAAATTAGGGGAAAAATGCTCTTCAGCATCTTAAGAAACTTAAATACAGCTTGTGATTATGTATCAGATTGGAACCACAAGCTTCATTCTGAGGAAATCTGAAAAGAAACGGGGACATCTCCACTTTTCTGAGTGGCGACCATGGGACCCAAAGTGGCTTGGAAATGACCCTTTATCATCTATGCTTGTCAATTTTTAATTTTTAATTCTAAATTCTTAGAAAACCCAGATAACTCATACCCTGGAAAAATTCCATGTCCAGATACCAGGCAGGGTAATATGTGTGGTTTAATTTATTAGGGAAGCCATAACAAATTACCACATGCTGGGTGACTTAAACAACAGAAATTGCCAGACACGGTGGCTCATGCCTGTAATCCAAGCATTTTGGGAGGCTGAGGTGGGTGGATTACCAGGTCAAGAGATTGAAATCGTCTTAGCCAACATGGTGAAACCCCATCTCCACTAAAAATACGAAAATTAGCTGAGTGTGGTGGTGCATGTTTGTAATTCCAGCTACTCAGGAGGCTGAGGCAGGAGACTTGCTTGATCCTGGGAGGTGGATGTTGCCTTGAACAAAGATCATGGCATTGCACTCCAGTCTGGTCGACAGAGCAAGACTTTGTCTCAAAAACAACAACAAAACAAAACAAAACAAAACAAACAAATAAACAGAAATTTATTGTGTCACAATGTCACAGTTCTGGAGGCTTGAAGTCCAAGATGATGGTGTTGGCAGTGCACATTTCTTCTGAGGCTTCTTTCCTTGGCTTGTAGATGTCTTCTCCCTAGGTCTTCACATGGTCATTCCTCTGTATCTGTCTGTTTCCTAGTCTTCTCTTCTCGTAAGGATACCAGTCGCATTAAATTTGGGCCCACTCATATGACCTCATTTTACCTTAATGACCACCTTAAAGATCTCTCCAAATGCAGTCACCTTCTCAGTTACTGGGGCTTAGGATATCAACATGTCAATTTGCAGGGATAGAATTTGGCCCATAACAATCTGGATTATTCTTGAGTTTGTATTTTCTAAAGAATAAAATGAAGTAAATCTCTTGGGCTTGACTCTGTCTCTTGACAATGTGAAATTTTATTCTTGTAATGAGAACAAAAAAAAGGAGAGTCAATGGTTGGTGTCACCCAGAATGTGAGACCTTCCTAACTCTGGCTGCCCCAAGACCCAGTGCTGTGTCATTTCTGAAAGTCTTGCTCCATTCTACTGATTCTGGCTCCAGTTTTTCAAATGGGAATAGGATTCTCTCCAAGGGGAAAGACTTCTACTGCTGTGCAGGCTTCTTTTCTTTATATTTGCAGAACAAAAAATGCTGATGTAATAAAAAGAATGTATGTGTCAAATTTTTGTGGTAATTATTTGTATATCCTTATCAATACCCCATATTGTGATGGATATGTTGGCTTCATTTAGATGGGAGTGATGTGAAAATGGACCTTTTGAGCCAGGATTTCTCTGGGCCTTTTCATGGGATTCAGTCCTTGCCATGGTGGGTGAAGGGAGAGCTCTTGGTGTAGGGTTTAGTCTTTACAATGAACAATGCTGTTTGGGCAGCAGGTTTAGCTCTGCAAGCTTGAAAGTTATGCAGGAGTGTGATTCTCCTCCCCATTCAAAAGGTCAAGGTAGAGCAGGTTCTTGTTCAGGGTGCAGTGAGTGAGAGAAGGGAAAGTGACAGAGAACATTCTTTCACCATTTTGTGGCATGCACACATCCAAGTCTCTGGTGTTTTAAAGAATTGAAACTGAGACCTAGACCACTTGTCTGTAAAGCAGAATTGTGGAGGAGGGAAGCATATTATCTCCACCACTGGAGATATTGCTGAAGAGAGATTTGTGAGCCCCCATTTTGCCAAAATGACCCAAAATTTCATCAAAATTAAGTAAAACTGTGGCTGTAGATAATTATTTAGAGCTTCAACTCCACACCTACTTCCTAAAACATGGTCTTTCCCCAGGATACTATACGTTAGGAACAAATAGTTCCTTTTCAAAAGATTTACCTTTTTGTTCCCTGTTCTCCAAAGCAAGTTCCTTGTCCTGGAACCTCCTCATCCCTCGCCTTCATCACCTGCTTGGTCAACAACCCTTCCTGCCATTCCCAATCTGTAGAAAAATATGCCTCTCCACTTACTTCCTTGTTCCTGACCCTGCAAGTAATCTTTCCTTCTTTTGCAAACTCTGGACATGCCCGGACATGCTTAAACATGTCTCTCTTCATGACTTTTGTAACCAACCTGTACCTCCCTTATTTGGAAATTGCTATACAATATCCAGTCGGGGTCAACTTAGACTGTGCAGTCCAATCCCAGCCAATGGGAAAGGGCACAGACGTAGTGACTGTGTTAGGGATAAAAAACCTTGCTCTTCTTTATTCAGTGTGCACTGTAAGCAGCCAAGAGTATGAGTGGCACCCTTCTGCAGAATTAAATTTGTCTTGCTGAGAAATCGTCATTTAAGTGCTCATTTTTTTTGCAATGCTGAGCAATTGTTTCCAACATATAAAATCACAGGACTTCGACTTGAGCAGTAGGCTGTGATTGTGTTCTTCCTTTCTGACAGATGCGATGTTTTGGATTGTGTGTATTTTCCAAAGACGGCTGCAAAAATATCTTTCATCACACTTGGTTTTTTTAGTTTGACCCACCACTC
Organism: Cebus imitator; assembly: GCF_001604975.1. Taxonomy (NCBI): domain Eukaryota; kingdom Metazoa; phylum Chordata; class Mammalia; order Primates; family Cebidae; genus Cebus; species Cebus imitator. The sequence continues at coordinate 60,349 of NW_016108292.1, forward strand.
CCTCATCACGAGGTAAGGTCTCTCCAGCCCCTTAAACATGAGTGGATCTGATATCTGTGTTAGCCAACAAAATATGGCAGAAGCCTGGTTGTGAGGTTCTGGACACTGGTATTAACCATCCTGCCTCCATCTGTTTCCCTCCACTTCAATCCCTGAACCATGGAAAACTCCCAGGCCATTATCTGAGTCCAGCCAACACATAGACCCCTATGAGAGGTCATAAAAAAAATCTTAGTTATTATTTTCATGAATATTCTTTTCTATCCTTCCAATTTCAACTTCTATGTGTCCTAGAGTCACAGTGAGTATCTTGTAGTGAGGATATGGTTAGATTCTTTTTATTCTATCCATTGTGATAACCTCTGAGTTCCGATTGGGGAGTTTAATCATTTTACATTTAAAGTAATTACTGATAAGGAAGGACTTATTTCTGTAATTGTGATGTTGGCTTTAAGCATGTCTTGCAGCTGTTCCATCCCTCATCTCCTTAGTTCCAACCTTCCTTTGTGTTTAGTCAATTTTTTTCTAGTGGCATGTTTTTATTGACTTCTCGTTTTCTTTTGTGTATAGTTTATGTATATTTTCTTTGTCATTACTATGATATTGTATATAACAATACAGTTATAATAGTCTTGAATTCAAATTAACATGAAAAGTCTGCTTTTTTTACATTTTTTTCTGCCCCTCATTTTACATTATTGATACCAAAAATTACACCTTATCAGACTGGCAGGCTGGAAAGTCACAATATTGCAGTCTCCATCTCACAATTAATGATATACGTTCTCCCTTTCCTTTCTGAGGAAAAAATCCTCTTTTAAACAGGCTTTCAAATCCTAATCCACCCATCCACCCTGGGCACTCTCTGATCTCTGTGGTTCCCGATCTGTCTGAGCAACAAGATTGCTGATGGGGCTTAGAAAATACTCAAGCCACTCTCCAAAATCCCCCTCTCAGGGTATTATGCACAAGACCAAGGAATCATTTATATAACAAACCCTACAGGCGAGGCTGATGCCCAGATATGTGGGATCCCGGTGTTCTCTCTACTCCAAGTGTGATCTGGAGACCAACAGCAGGAGCTCCGGCCTTGTCATAAATCCAGAATCTCTTGCTTGACTCAGACTTCCTGGATCTCAGCACCACATCCAGGTGATTCCTGTGCATACGGGAGGTTCTTGTCCAAGTGTCCTCTAGGTGTGGGGTCAGAACTGTGCAGTCTGCTCTGGGTGTTGTCTGATCAGACCCCTTAGAACTGAAGGTCCAGGGTTCAGTCCTTGCGTTCATTCTTTTCCATAGTCACTGCCTTGGTGCCCTCATCCATGCCTGAGGTTTTAAGTATCATTTATATGGTGGGATCTCCTAAATCTACTTCTCCAGCCCAGTCCTTTCCCCTAAGCTCTGGAGTTTTCTGTCCAACTGCTACCCCAGCTCCCTCACTTGCATTCCTAGTAGACAAATCTCCTCCACTGAGTGCCTGGGATGCCCCTCCTCAGTATGCTCCACGTAAAATGTCACTGCAGTGGCCACTCCTGAAGTTCTGTAAGATTCATCCTCCTCCTTCTGGGGTGCGTGTGTTTTACCAAGGCCTCCAACACACTTTCCACCTTCTTTCTCATCCACCCCAATCTATGACGTTGCCAATGAAATGAACAGATTTAATATTCTGTAGAATGTTCGGGATGTCTTAAACCTATGTTATAGATGGCACGAGAGTTATAACAGCTCTCAGAGAAACTGTAAATAAAGGTGGTATGAATGTGAATAACTATATCTACTCTCAAATTGAAAAAGAATGCACCTAGCAAATCCATGGCTGCGCACCATGTGTCTGCAGCCTTATCAGCCTCCGCTGGCAGTGATCTCCAGCCTGCGTGGGAGCTGCAGCCAAGACTGCTACTTGGTCACGTCTGAAATAATCCTCCTCATTCTTTAGGCCCCATCAGGCTTCTGCAAAAACAAAATACACAGAGATAATAGGGAACCCCAACACCGCCCCTCCTCCTACAGCTCTCTAACGGTGGTGCTACCCCCACAATACCTGCAATAACCTCCCCAAGACCTGCCCTGGGACGTAATATCACCTCGCATTCAGTTGGGATGGGGGCAGTTTCAGAGGTTTCCCTTTGGCCTTCAGCCCTATAAGAGCCCCTACTCCACATGCTGGGGACCCAGTGTGGGGGTGACTCCAGCTGCCAGGACATCAGTGCCAATTATGCACTCATGGAATAGGGAATAAACAGGGCTGGGACTATGGGATTATGAGCTATAATGTGTCCTGGCCCGTGAAAACTCCTCTGTGATGGGACATGATGATTCTGTGGGAATCTGAGTATCAATATCAGCTCACACCCAATGTCAATACTTCCCCAAATTCTGCCTATTTCCCTTTCTCAGTGTACAGTCTCCTGAGTAAATGGCTGTAAGTTCTTTTGCAGAAGAGCTCAGGAATTGACCCAGCATATACTTCCATGGTGTTCCAGGGTCCTTCCTCCTAGGCATATGGACTCCTCCTCTGTCACTGGGATCTGAATCTGAAAGTTGGCTGAAGTCTGGGCATTCAGAATGGATTCTGATTTTGTACTGGGTCAAACACCCTCAGCCTCCTGCTCCTCAATTCTTGCTTTCTTATCTTAGATGTCAAGCAGTGCCCTTGCTGGCCAACCTTCTGCTCTGACCCTGGGACGCAGCCCTCTATTCACCTTCCCCACACTCCCTGCAGGTCAAGCTCCACCTTAGCTTCTCTGTTGGGTTGTCATGGGAACCCTGACCTCTGACATTTGCAGGTCACTGCCACCACTTGATCTCTGTCTCTTCAGGGCCACATCCTCCCTAAAGATAGTAACTAGCCCAACTCTGGGACCATGTTTCCTATCATCATTCCCATCCTACAGAGGACAACACCTTGACACTCTTAGTGATGTGGGTATCTCTCTCCAGCACCCTCATGAGGGGTCTGATGCAAGGTGTGTCACCTGGGCCTTCTGGTGGGACATGACCCTGGCCGGCCTCTGGCTCACATAATGGCTCCAACCACACACCCACTTTCCTCAGCCTTCTTATTCTAGCCTCTGCATGTTCCAGGGCAACTTAGTCAGGGCTAACTTGCTGAGAGTTAAGCATTATTTTTTCTGGTCTACACAGAGCCACCCAGTAGTGAGTGTGCCTCACGCCCTGGAATCCTCAATAAACCCATGTCCTGAGAAAGTGCCCTCGCTCATCCTTTTTTGTGTGTTTTTGTCTGATTGAATTATTTAAAAAGATTTGTCTTCAAGCTTTGGAATTCTTCCTTCTATGTGACCTAGTATGTTGTTGCAGCTTTCAAATATATTTGGTATTTCATTTTATGAATGCTTTAATACCTGAATTTTTGTTTGGTTCATTTAAAAAAAAAAAATCCGTATCTTTGGTAAATTTCTTATTTATATCCCAAATTATTTTTTGATCTTTTTATATTCTTTTCAGAATTCTTTTGTATCTCACTGAGCTTTTGTAAAACAAATGTTTTGAATCCTTCATCTGGAATCTTGAACATTTCTTTTTGATTAAGATCTACTGTATTCATTCAGGGCTGTCTTTTTTTTCTCTTTTGCTTTTTCATGTTTCGGTATCCTAATGTTAATATTTTTGCATCTGATGTAACAGTCAGTTCTTCCTCTTTTTGAATTTCATTTCACAGTGGAAAATGTTTTCCTGAAGCTGAGTCTATGGTGTTGGTTGTGTGGGGTACTTTGGATTTGATTCTGAGTGTAGTACATAGCAGAGTACTACAGTCTCTGTATAGTTTCTTTGGCTGCAGACAGTGTTAATGGTATCTGTGATTCCCTCTGTGCATTAGGGTGTGGTTATTAGTGAAGCTGTGGTGAAGATGTGCTGGGGACTGGGATGCCACATGAGAGAGTCTTCAGGCTCCAGTGGTGGCAGAGGCGTGCTGCGCGTTTCTTCTATCTTTGTGCCTAAGGTGGTGTACGCAGGCACTTGTGTTGGTGGTTACCGGTGGGCTGATTCCTGGGCCCCCAGGTGGCTTGCATGGATGCCAGTAGTGGCAGTGGTTGACTGGGTGGGTGGGTGGGATCTTGGGCTCCTACGCAGCTAGCTTTGCAGTAGCAGTGGTGGGCTGATCCTCTGGGTCCCAAACAGTGTGCATTGTTAGAGGCAGCTGTGATAGCCTGGGTGGGATGCCCATAGATGATGTTTGTAGGTAGGCGACAGCTAAGGTGATAGCACTCAGCCTCAGGAACCCAGGAGGAGTGCTCAGGTGACCAAGGTGGTGGATTGGGTTGAGCAATTCCCAGGGCCCTGGGCTATGTTCTCTGTCTCAGTGGGAGGGCGAAATGAAACTGTCTCCTCATCATTAATTGCTGTGTCCACTAGTCCCTTAATTTTCTTTTTGCCTGAAGGACTGAAATGTTGATTATAGTTTAGGCCTGCTCGTTATAATTTTTTTCACTCCTTATATGTCTAAAAACCATTTTTTGGTGTATATATTCAGGGTATGTTAATTAGCTTGATTGAATCATTGCACATGGTATACATATATCAGTACATCACATAATATCTCATGAATGTATTATGATTTGTCAATTAAAATTATACATATATATGTTTGAAAGCTATTATTTTCTGGGAGTAGAATCTAGTTTCATAGGATTTTCCTTTTAGGACTTTAAAGATGTTGCTCATCTGACTCCTCATTAGCATTGTTTCCAATGAAATAACTGCTGTCATCTTTATTATTCTTATGTCATTTTTTCACTTTCTTTCTTTTTATTATTATTATTATATTATTTTTTGAGGCAGAGTCTCACTCTGTCACCCAGGCTGGAGTGCAATGGTGGCTCTTGGCTCACTGCAATCTCTGCCTCCTGGGTTCGAGCAATTCCCTGCCTCCACCTCCCCAGTAGCTGGGATTATAGGCATCTGCCACCACGCTCGGCTAGTATTTTTAATAGAGATGGAGTTTCACTATCTTGGCCAGGCTGGTCTTGAACTCCTGACCTTATGATCCACCCACCTCGATCTCCCAAAGTGCTAGGATTACAGGCGTGAGCCACAGCACCCAGCTCACTTTCTTTTTTTTAATTTTTCTCTCCTTCTATGGTTTTCTAACAAATGCATGTTTTTTTCACCCACAATTAAAGAGTGAACTTGAGCAACAATCTATAAAGAGGGCTTTTGGACTATTGGTTGTACATTTTTAGAAACAGTGTTGGCTCCTTGTTTTATTAGGTCAAAGGCTAATTTCCTCAAAATATGCTTATCTTGAAGAAAGTCATAAACAATTTTGTTTGTCATCTTGGCTGAACCATGGTGCCCAGATAGGTGATCAAGCATTATTCTGGATGATTTGTGAGGATGTTTCTTGGAAAACATTAACGCATAAAGAGCTAGACTTTGAGTAAAGTAGATTGATCTCTATAACGTGGGTGGGCTTCATTCAATTCCCTGAAGGTATAAATTAAACAAAACACTGACCTTCCCAGAGGAAGATGTGACTCTGCAGCAGACAGCATTGGGATTCGAACTGCAATGTCAGTCATCTGACCCGCAAAGTGTTTTCTTCACCCATAAGAAGTGTTTTCTTTAACAAAAAAAGAGACAGAGACAGCATATGACCATGTGGCAGATTCTCTTATGGGAAGGAAAACCCATAGCTGGTTGGTTTGTGTACAACATTTGCAAGATGAATGGACAACCTCCTGTTTGGAAGTCCACCACTTTGATCAAAGAAGATAAAACAGAACAGCTCTTGTGGACTGAATTGCAGGGTGTCTTCTTAGCAGTGGTGGAACAATTGAACAATGTTAAATCTCCTATGTTTCAATTTTTACTGACTGACAGGCAGTGACAAATGGCCTGGCCATATAATTAATCAGGAGATCAATGAAAAACTTGCCTATGAAAAGAATACCTGTATGAGACACAGTCCTATGGCAATCACTATGGTAATTTGAGAGGTTCATTAACATAAGACACCCTGATGTCTGATATGGAGTAGATGTGGTTCTTGCCTGAATCTCATGTCAAGATGTGATCCCCAGCATTAGAGGTGGGGCCTGGTGGGATGTGATTGGATCATGGGGCAGGGCAGTTTCTCATGAATGGTTTAGCACTGTCCCCGCTGTGCTGGTCAATGTCCCTCAGAATAACTTCCTTCCAGGTTTAAAAGGTAATTGAAATCAACAAGCATTTATCTCTAAGGGTTTGCCAGGTGCTCCTGTAATTCCAGCTATGAGAGCGGCTAAGGCAGAAGGATGTCCCTAGTCCAGGAGTTAGAATTTAGCCTGAGCAACATTTGAGTTCACCAGACAAACATATCAAAAGCACATCTCAAAAAAAAAAAATCCACATTTTTCCTTGTGGTGATCACCTGGGTCCATGAAATAAGTAGACACTGGGGCTGCAGCAATGCAGAGATAGGTGGAATCAAGACATATTCCTCTTGCATTCCCCACCTCACAGGCACAAAATACACATAAGAAGTGTTTTCTTTAACAAAAAAAGAGACAGAGACAGCATATGACTATGTGGCAGATTCTCTTATAGGGAGACTTAGAAAATACATAGCTGGCAAGTTAGCCTGTTACCAGCAGCCCCAGGAAGCAGCAAATGGATCTTGGCAGCAATAGATCCTCACCCTGGAGTGGGGATTGCTCAGCTGGTGGTAGGTGTGTTACCAAACTGAACTGCGGTCCACTCACCTGGGACAGTAAAAACAAACATCCACACTGCGATTTTGTCATAGGAAAAAGGAGGGCATTTATGTGTAGGGTGCCAAGCAAGGAGAATCAGGCAGCTCACAGTTAAGACACAACCTCCTTGATGGCTCACAATCAAGGGATTTTTAAGATAGGGGTACATTTCAGGAAGGCAGAGTCACAGGCAACATCATAAACCAATGCATAGAAGTTATACATTGGTTTGACCTTAAAAGGTGGAATATCCTGATGAGGGAGCTTACAGGTCATAGGTAGATTTAAAGATTCTCTGATTTGTGACTGATAAGGAAGCCAGGCTTCCTTACACAGCTTCCTTACACAGTTGGGAGCAGTAGAGAGGATTGTTCAGGCCTGGCCTGTGGGCTTGACTCTCTCCAGGACCCTCAGAAAGAAATTTAGAAGAAAACATGGCAGTCAGAGTTCAGTCCTCAGTTTCCCCTTTATGAAATCTTCCTGTCACTGGATCTATTAGGTGGGAATCCAAGTTTCTGAAAAACAGCTCCAGGACACATGTTAAGATGTTATCTTTAGTTTTTATAGAGAATCCAACATCCTGTGACTCTAACTTCCTCGGCTATTGTTTTAAGCTATCATTACCTTCTTGCTTATAAGCTAGCTCACGTACTTTTTAAGGCTGGCGAGGTGCCTGGAATTTCTCTTGAAGTAACTGAAGGTTTTCCTTCATTTCCATGTTGGGAGGCCCTGGCAGACTTCTAAGAGAGCTCCCTGCTTTATCTCAGATGCAAATGCTCGGAGTGCTTTGAGTTATTGCAACCATGTGGACCACTGAGTCACATTTCTTTACACCAGAAAATGCAGTTGCTCAAAATGCCCAACAATGGTCAGAGAGATACTCTTCTCAGAGGAAGAGTTCCATAGAGAATTAAAATAGCCCATTGAAACATGGGGTGTATAAGCAAGAGTGGGGAAACAAGCATGAAGGGCGGGCTTACATACCTTCATGAGTGAGCTCACACCTGACATGAGAGTATCTCTCTTTCCCTGGTGGAGTGGGGGAAGGTGCTGGTGTGATCTATATACAGTCCTTCCCAAGGTGGGAGGACACTGGAATGATGACTGTACTTCACTTCAACTGGCTTTTCTCATACCTGATGCAGTGGTCTCAGGACTAGGGATGCAAATAAAAGTCCAAAACCAGGAATTATTCCTAAGCAAGAAACTGTAAATATATTATAAGTCCATTATACAAGAATTCCTAAGGGCTTGGAGAAGTAGGTTGCACCTTCGCTGCATCTGGCAAAGTTGGGGTTAACACTGAATGCAGCTGTAGTGCCTGGGGTCAGAGAGCCAACCAGTTCTCTACCTGCATAACCCTAACCGCTGTTAACTGGAATTGAGGACCATGGGAGACACTTGCTAGAACAGTACTGCTCCCTGCAGTCTAGGCCAGCACAGCAGGAGAACCTAATGTTTCTTCAAAAACTGGAAATGTTTGGTAAAAATGAAGAGAAGGAGAAATAGTCGCTGAGGGTAAATGAACGAATACATGGGTTACATAATCAGGAAAATCCAATGTTACATGAACTACTCAAAAGAGGTATAAGCAAGAGAGGATATTGTGTCTTAGCTCAATTTTCCCAGATGCCTCAAAGGGTGCAGTCATATGTTGCTGAGACTACTCCTGTCTTTGGACTGTACTGGGATAGTTGTTAATGACCAAGGAGTATTCTGGTAATGTTCCAGGATCTTTTCACTGTATGATTCTTCTGGTATAGGAGATCTGTGATTGGCCAGGCACAGTGTTTCATGCTTGTAGTTTCATCACTTTGGGAGGCCGTGGCAAGAGGATTGTTTAAGGCCAGGAGTTCGAGATCCGCCTGGGCAAAATAGTGACACCCATTCCTAGAAAATATTTAAAAATTGGCAGGGCGCAGTGGCTCATGCCTGTAATCCCAGAATTTTGGGAGGCTGAGATGGCTGGATCATGAAGTCAGGAGATCGAGACCATCCTGACTTACACAGTGAAACCCCAACTCTATTAAAAAAAAATGAGTTGGGACAGTGGTATGCACCTGTAATGCTATCTACTCTGGAGGCTGAGGCAGAAGGATCACTTGAGCCCAGAAATTCAAGGTTACAGTGAGCTATGATTGTGCCACTGCATTCTACCCTGAGCAACAGAGCAAGACCTTGTCTCTGAAATAAAGAAATAAAAATAATAAAAAGATATAATGTGATCAAAGACCAGGGTGTGATCTGTGGTCCAATAAAAATATTTGGTCTTTGTCCCTGTTTCCTGATAAGCAGGTTCTAAAACATTTGCAATTTCCTCAGTGGTAAGTATGACTTTAATATGGCAATGAGATGACTATGGACTGAGGAGCTCCTAGATAGCTTCAGGATGGGAGCTGGTTGTCAGAAACATGCAGCTGTGATTAGAGGACTGGAACTTTCAGCCCCATCTCTAACTCCTGGGAAGGATAGAGGGGCTGGAGGTTGAGTTCAATCACCAATGGCTGATGGTTTAATTAATCTTGCTTACACAATGAAAGTTCCATAGGAACTTCTACAAAGTGGGTTTTGGAGAGCTTCCCAATTGGTGGGCACATCTGTGTGTCCATGTGCTGGGAGGATGGTGCACCCCGTCTCCATGGGGACAGACACTTCTGTGCTCGGAGCCCTTCCAGACCTCACCCAGTGCACCTCTTCATCTGGATGCTCATTTGTAACCTTTATCACTGCTATGGTTTGAATGTTTCCCCAGAAAAACATCTGTTGGATAATTCATCCCCAATACAACATTTTTAAGAGGTGGATCCTTTGAGAAGTGATTGGATCATCAGAGCTCTGGCCTCATTAATGGATTAAGTCTGATCATCAAAGGACTGGAGGCTGTGAATTTAACCTCTTTTCCCTCAACCTCTCACCCTCTCCTGCCCTTTTGTTTTATATCAGATACAATCCCTTGATCTTGAAATTCCCATCCTCAACAACCATAATCAAATACATTTCTGTTTGTTATAAGTTATCCAGTCTCAAGTGTTCTGCTATAGTCACATAATTTAAGCCAGGGGTCCCTAAGCCCCAGGCTGTGGACTGGAACAGGTTCCTGGCCTGGTAGAAACCAGATCGCACAGCAGGAGGTGATTGGTAGGCAGGAGAGCAGGAGCATGACCACAGGAGCTCTGCCTGCTGTCAGATGAGTGGCGGAATTTGATTCTCATAGAAGCATGAACCCTATTGTGAACTCTGCATGCGAGGGCTCTAGGTTGCATGCTCCTTATGAAACGCTAATGCCTGATCATCTGAGGTGGTCTCAGTTTCATCTGAAACCATTCCCCTCCACTGCCTGCCACCTCTGCTGGTCTGTGGAAAAATTGTCTTCCATGAAACTGGTCCCTGGTGCCAAAAAGGTGGGGACCACTGATTTAAGATATAAGAATAATAAACTGCAATACTGAGTGTGAAAGGAAACTAAAATTTCAGAACTCCAAACTCACTCTAGAAAGGGAAAAGTTAAGTTTGGAAACTGAGTGATGGAAAAACTGCCTTTCTTTTGTGCCTAAGCAAATAACCGCAAAGATAGAAGACCACCTATCTCCCCAGGTGGCCTCCCTCACAAATTGCTCACAGGATAATTCCTTGTGGGCTCCAACATCTTTATTCTGAAACAGAGTTTTGTTCAATTTCCGCCGACAATGTAAATTGACAGCTTATCTTCAGAGGTTTAGGACAAAGACAAGACTAGGAATCATCCCTCCACCCACCTGGGGACAAACGCGTATTTGACTTCTCTACCCAATGTTTACTTTATCTCATGTAAAATGCAGATTTACTAAACATGAGATGAAAGCATAGTTGACTGTTCCTTCTTCCTCTCCTGCCTGCTTTTCCCCTGTAAATACTGCAGCCCTCAAAGCCCTCTTAGGAAAAAGCATGGGCCACAGATGCTACAATGATTTGTGTCTCTTTTTCCAAGGCGCATTTTCAGTTTGGGAAAATAAACTTCTAAAGTGATTGAGAACTGTCTCAGATGTGTTTTGGTTTGCATGACAATAGCAACTTCCTGAGTTCTTTTAGTTAGTTCAAGAATTCCCAAACCTTGGGAGGTGAGATACCACTGACTCTGCAGCCACGTGAGACAGAAGTGCAGGTGACCTGAGACCCGATGCTTGTGACTTGCATCTGAAGTGAGGACAGTCTTGTGGGACTGAGCCCTTAAACCTGTGGAGTCTGAGGCGAACTCCAGGTAGTTAGTGTCAGAATTGAGTCGAATTCTAGGACTCCCAGCTGTTGTTGGAGAATCGGAAAGTTATTTGGATGGAGGAAAACACCATCACCATCCCACAGAGAGAAACTTATACTAAGAGTAAGCGAGTAAACCGCTACTTTCTTCGGTCCCAGAGGAAAAAATAAACAAAATGTAAGCATTTGTTTCATGTCCTAAGGGCTAAAGACAGGTTGCTACCAGCTGTTCATTGTCCAGATGTGGAATGGCCCTACTTCTAACCTAGAAGTTAGGGTTTTCTTTTAGGCCTGTGAGAGGTCACATCAAAACTAATAAATGTGGCCAGGCACGGTGGCTCACACCTATAATCCCAGCACTTTGGGATGCTGAGGCAGGCAAATCATGAGGTCAGAAGATCGAGACCATCCTGGCCAACATGGTGAAACCACATCTCTGCTTAAAATACAAAAATTAGCTGGGTGTGGTGGCACACGCCTGTAATCCTAGCTACTCCAGAGGCTGAGGCAGGAGAATGGTTTGAACCAAGGAGGCCAAGATTACAGTGAGCTAAGATCGCACCACTACACTCCAGCCTGGGGACAGAGCGAGACTCTGTCTCAAAACAAACAAGCAAGCAAAGAAAACTAATAAATGTTAGAGACTCTTTCCCCAGAAATATTTCCACACACAAGAACATATGAATGTTAATGTAAGACATCAGTGTGCACCCAGATCCTCTGAGATCTTACAAACCTGGGTTTTAAATCCTAGTAAGAAGCAATGTGGAGGGAAGGTGTGTGAATAATCATTTCACCATCACACAATGCCACTCCAATAATCTAGAGTATAAACTGGGATAGAAAAACGCTTGAGGTAAAAACTTATTTTCAAGGGAATGGGTGGAAAAATGTTATTTATTTGTCACTGGTTCATTCAGACACTCTGCGTGCCTACCAGGATCCAGATAAAGTTCTTGTCTTGGATCACTACTCCAAGAATTAAAATTTATCATTCTTTTCCCACCCCTCACACCCAGCACTTGAACTATCTTATTGCATCAGAAGTCCACACTGTTTATGAAAAGACTCAAACTCTGTAAAATATTGGAGAGATTTATTCTGAGCCAAATATGAGTGACCACAGCCCATGACACTGCTCTCAGGAGGTCCTGAGAACATGTGCTCAAGGTGTTTGGGGTGCAGGTTAGTTTTACACATTTTAGGAAGATATGAGTCATGAATCAAATACATTTAAGATATACCTTGGTTTGGTCCAGAAAGGCAGGACAACTTGAAGTGAGCAGGGGTTGGGGGTTAGTGCTTCTGGCTTATAGGTAGATTTAAAAATGTTCTGACTGACAATAGAAAGGAATGTCTGGGTTATGATAAGAGGTTATGGAGACCAAAATTTTATCATGCAGATGAGGCCTCCAGGTGGCAGGCTTCAGAGAGAATAGGCTGGAAATCTTTCTGATCAGACTTAAGGTCTGTGTTGATGTTGAATGCTGGTCAGCTTTTCCTGAATTCCAAAAGGGAAGAGGGCATAATGAGGCATGTTCAACATCTGCTTCCCATGGTGGCCTGAGCCAGTCTTCCAGGTGAACTGTTGGGTGCCCTGGCTGAGGAGGGAGTCCATTAAGATGGTTGGGAGGGGTGGCTTTGAAGTTCATTTTTGGTTTACAACATGTGTAATGTGTGTGTGTGTGTCTGTGTGTGTGTGTGTGTGTGTGTGTGTGTGTGTGTGTATGGTGGAGTTTCACTCTTATTGCCCAGGCTGGAGTGCAATGGCATGATCTCAGCTCACTGGAATCTTGGCCTCCCAGGCTGAAGTGATTCTCCTGCCTCACCCACCTGAGTAGCTGGGATTACAGCATGCACCACTATGCCTGGCTAATTTTGTATTATTAGTAGAGATGGGGGTTTCACTATGTCGGCCAGGTTGGTCTCAAACTCCTGACTTCAGGTGATCCACCTGCCTTGGCCACAGAAAGTACTGGGACTATGGTCATGAGCCACTGTGCCCAGCCTACAACATGCAAAGTTTTGAGAGGAGACAGAAACCACCACCCTTTCTAGGAGAGTACAACCCTCCAGTCACCCCTGTAGTTGATCATGGACATGAGTCTTAGGCTCCACCAGTCAGATGAGCACCTGCTGAAGGAGCGTCATTGTCTCGGGTAAATACTCGGGGTTCGTGGTCTTGGGCCAAGAAGATGAAGGACACTGACACACAGGGAGTGATTTAGCAGCAGAGATTTAATAGGCAAAAGAAAGACAATGGGGAACAACTCTGTCTCTTGTGAGGTAGAGGAGCGCCCAAAAGGCAATTTTGGTCTGCAATGGGAGTGCATCAGATTTTACAGGCAGGCTTGAGGAGATGGTGCCTGATTTACGTAGGGCCCACAGGTTGATTGGACCAGGTGTGACATTTACATAGTGCGTGGGAAAGGTTGTTCATCCCACCCTAATCCTGTTATGCAAATGGCCTTTCCACTAGGTGGGTGCCATGTTGTCTTCTCCTTATTGTACATGTGGATGGTAAAGAGAAGGGAGGATGGAGCCGCCATGCGAACATGCCTAGTCCCAGGCGTCCCTTTCCTATTGGCACAGCTGCCGCATTACCCGTGAGAGTTCCTAGCTGGCTTGTCTGTGTCTGAAGCTTGATTTTTCAGGCTGCTCTTTGTTAGAAAAGAAGATGATTTGGGGGCTGCTTTTCAATAAAAGGAAAACCTTACTGAGTCTTCATACCCTCGCTATCTGCCTAAATAATTTCTTCTTAACTCGTATATCACTGCCAGACTCTGAGCCAGTATGAGGCGACACAGAGAGGCTGGGACTGTGCAGAATGCATTTTAGTAAAGGTGGCTGAGTGGCAGTGGTGATGTCCAGTTTCCAGGCACAGCAGTGACATCTGTCCTAGCCTTAGGGTCCAGTGTCCAGCACCAGGATGTCACAGTTGTGAGTAGTGGCATCTGTGCTCAGCAGCAGGGGCAGTTGTTCCTAGGAGGGACCAGATCCAGGGTGGGCTGTGGATTCTCTCCCTAAATGTGTGGTTTCCATCCTGGTTCTGTGGTCTTCCCCACAATAAAATAAGCCCCCAACACCAGATATACTACTTTTTGTGTACATTAGAGAAATTTGGTTTCCATAGTTTGCTCCAAGAAGTGAGTGAGAAATCAGTGTGTGGAGCAGTGTCAGAGAGCAGCATTCAGAGGTGTTCTTTGTGTGAGAACCACATCCTGAATTGTCTACCTGGCCTCTATGCTATGGTGGAGAGATCAACAGGGAATATCACATCTCATAATCGATGATGTACATCCTGCCTTTCCTTGCTGTGAGAAAAATCCTCTTTTAACCAAGGTTTGAAAACCCACCCGACCCACCCACCCTGGGCACTCTCTGATCTCTGATCTCAGTGGTTCCCAATCTGGCTGAGCAACAGGATTGCTGGTGGGCCTTAGAAAATCCTCAGGCCACTCTCTAGAACCCATGTCTCACAGTACTATGCACAAGACCGATGAATCATTTATATAACAAGCCCTACAGGCGAGGCTGATGCATAGGCATGTGGGATCCACATGTTCTTTCTATTCCAAGTGTGATCTGGAGACCAGCAGCAGGAGCTCCAGCCTTGTCATTAATCCAGAATGTCTTGCTTGACTCCAGACTTCCTGGATCTCAGCACCATGTCCAGGTGATTCCTGTGCACATTGGCGGTCCTCGTCTAAGTGTCCTGTAGGCGTGGGATCAGAACTGTGCAGTCTGCTCTGGGTGTTATCTGATCCCTTAGAACTGGAGGTCCAGGGTTCATTCCCTGCGCTCATTCTTTTCCACAATCACTGCCTTGGTGCCCTCATCCATGCTTGAGATTTTAAGTATCGTTTATATGGTATGACCTTCTAAGTCTCTTCTCCAGCCCAGTCCTTTCTCCTAAACTCTGGAGTTGTGTGTCCAACTTCCACCCCGGCTCCCTCACCTGCATTCCTAGTAGACACCTCCTCCACTGAGTGCCTGGGATGCCCCCTCCTCGGTATACTCCTGCCAGAGTCCCCCCAGCTCTGCTGATAGCAGCCCCACCCTTCTACTCACTCATTTTACAATCATGGGTGTCCTTGATTCTTCTTTCTCACACCACAGATACAATCCATTGGCAAATGCTGTGAGTCTATCTTAAAATGCATCCAGAATCTCCTCACATCCCACTATCTCCCCGGCTCACACCCCAGTCAAGGTAACGACATCTCCAGCCCGGAATACTGCACTCGCTTCCCACTATTTTCCCCTCCGCCTCCCTCATCCCTGGCCTCTCAGCTCTGTTCTCGGCATTAGCAGTCAGCGACGTCCTTTTAAAAGAGAAGTCATATCATGTCCCTCTTCTGCTGAAAACTGTCCTGTAACTCCCATGTCACTCAGAGCAAGGGTCAAATCTGACTGCATCCCCCCTTAAAACCCACCTGCTCTGACCACACCTCTGACCTCATCTAGTTTCTCCTTGTCCAGCCCTCCTGGCCTCCTTGCTCTCCTGGGAACACAGACACCTTCCTGCCCTAGTGCATTTGCCCTGGAGGTTCCCCTGCCTGGAAAGAACTTCCCCAGACATCTTCATGGACATTCCTCATGTCCCTCAAATCTTTCCTCAAAGGTCACCTTTGCAACAAGGCACACAGACTACCCAGCACAACAGCCACCTTCTCTGTCCCCACTGCCCACACCCTGGGTCACCTGCCTCACAGCACTTCCCACTTTCTAGCACTTTCCTTCCTCACTCTGGTTATAGTCTGTCTATCCTCTGGATAGTGTATCTGCCTCTTCACACTGGAACATATGCTCCAAAAGGCTAGAGATTTTTCTGATTTTACTTCAGTGATGTTCACCAGATGCAGAACCATTCTGTCCTATGTCTGGTCAGCACCAAAGGTCAGTTGAAGGATCACTGTAGAGCACCTCTCTATTCTAGACAGTATCTTTTTCTAACATAGCCTCAGGCCGAATGCTGTTTTGTGGCAGCCACAGCACAAGGTCCCCTCACACTGACATCGAGGCCTGTGTGTTTCTCAGCAGTGCTGCTTGTGTACCTCCCTCCCCATCCCTCTTCCTACACCAACCGCCCCCTCCCCCCACACACTGCAGCACACAATCACGTTTCTCTCTTAAGGAAAGAACAATTCTTGACTATGGACCCAGTTTTACAAACAAATATGAATCTAAATTAGACTCTGCTTTAGATTCATGAGTTGAGATTGGAGTCAGCACCAAGATCACTGGAACCAGGGCAGGGAGAGAGGGCAGGACAGCAGAGCAGAAGAGGAGCCCTAGAAGGAGGGCAGGAGCTGAATGGGTCTGAAAATTTGTCTCAGAAACACAGAGACTCCCATGTGCCGGGGCCGCCCTGGTCAATGTATGAGCCTCTGTGGTCACAGCTTTCGCTGGATAAGTTTCTACTGACAGGACAAGGACCGTGGAGCAGTGAAGCTGACCCAGCTGAGGACTGACCACATAAAGCCCATGATGGACTCAGCAGCAACTGGGCACAGGCCCCGCCCACACTCGGCTCCTCACAGCCTTCTCCATCCCCACCTGCAACAGGCTCAGCACGGCGAACATGCAGATTCTGGAAGGTTCTCAGTTCTTTATTTCCTTTCTCAAATTTTAGGAATTGACTTATTAATCCATCAACCTTTCATGGCAAATATTTGAGATAACACATTTATTTTTAGATTCTTATTTTCAGTAAGAAAGTAAGAGGTTGCAGCTGAGTGTACCATTAAGCTGAGACAGAGATGGAGACACTGAGCCCAATCTCTCTGGAACAGGAAAGATGACTGGGGAGGGAACACAGGTCAGCGTGAGGACAGGGGTCACAGTGGACACGGGGCGGGCTGTCTCTCCACCTCCTCACATTATGCTAACAGGGACGCAGACACATTCAGATGCCTTTGCAGAAAGACATGTCAGAGGCTCCTGAAGTCACAAAGGGGAGGCGTGAAGAAATCCCGCATCTCAGTCCCACACAAGCAGCTGTCTCAGGCTACAGAAAACAATAATCATGAACAAATTCATGTCAGTCATGGTAAGTGATGACACTCTGAACAGCCGACTACACACTCAAAATGTCCCAATCAAAGAATCCCCATAACCCTGTCTTTTCCCTTCTGCCCCAATACCTGCCTACTTCAGGACCCCCCAGGGTCTCACATTTACAAGCTGTGAGAGACACATCAGAGCCCTGGGCACTGTCACTGCCTGCGGTAGAACAAAAACAGGACCTGGTCAGAGCCCACAGGAGATGTGGGACAGGAGGAATTACCAGGTGGGTGAGCTCCTCCACACTCCAACCCCCACCACGTACATGCAGCCTGGGAGTAGCTCCCTTCTTTTCTACCTGTGGGAAGAAAACTTCCTGTGAGGGGACAGGGAGGAGGCAGGGTCATGAGATTTTAGAGGAACCTCCTAGTCTTGGACCCTAGAGAAGTTTCCAGAACTGTGACTATGGACCCAGGAAGGATCAGGAAACACGAGGAAAGCAGGTGTGGGTCCTGGACCAACCACCCTCCTAAGGTCTGTCCTTAGCAGGGACCTTCCCCTAACCTGTGACTGCTGGAATCAGGACCCCAACACCACAATCATCACCGTGATACAACTGTCCTTCATTGTCATACCTGCTTCACAAAAGAGTAAGTGCTGGCACACAGGGCCCCAGGCTGTGTGCACATGGTCCATGTGTGGATAGTGATTCCCAGCAATGAGGCAGGACACACTTCTACCTGGGGCTTGAAACCTCCAGTGGGACAAAAAACCCAGACCCCACCCCTCACCCCTTCCCTACCTAAGCTCTTCCTCCTCCACATCACAGCAATGACCACAGCTCCAATGACCACAGCTCCTAGGACAGCCAGGGCAGCAATGATGCCCACGATAGGGATGGCAAGCTGGGAAGACGGCTCTGGGAAAGGAGGGGAAAATGAGGGGCCCTGACCCTGCTGAAGGCTCCAGAAAGGCTCCTGCTTTCCCTGAGAAGAAACATGACCCCCATCCCCTCCTTACCCATCCCCCTCCTTACCCCATCTCAGGGTGACGGGCTCGGGCAGCCCCTCGTGCTGCACATGGCATGTGTATCTCTGCTCTTCTCCAGAAGGCACCACCACAGCCGCCCACTTCTGGAAGGTTCCATCCCCTGCTGGCCTGGTCTCCACAAGCTCCGTGTCCTGAGTTTGGTCCTCTCCATCCCGCTGCCAGGTCAGTGTGATCTCCGCAGGGTAGAAGCCCAGGGCCCAGCACCTCAGGGTGGCCTCATGGTCAGAGACAGGGTGGTGGGTCACGTGTGTCTTTGGGGGATCTGACAGGAAGAGTCAGAAAATTGAGGCACTCTGCATCTCTTATGGGACATACCAGCAGCACCCATGTGAACATCTGAGAATGGACAGGACACCTGGGGTGGAGAAGGGAGCACAGAACCCAGACACCAACCTGGGCACAGGCAGCTGGGATAATCTCCTATTCTGTGGAAAGTTCTAGTCTCTGAGGGAGGAACTGCGACTTCTGGTCCTGACCTGAGTGGAGGTCGAGGGACTCAGAAAAGTTGGAATCAGACCTTCAAACACATTTGAGTGTGAGGCAGAGAACAAGGCCTGAGAGAAAAAGTCAAGGTGCCCGGGGCGGCTGCAGGGGTCAAAGGGGACCCCTGATCAGTATTCCAGGGACTGTCTTCCCCTCCATTTCCTCAGAGAAGTCATCCTTTAATTGTCCTAGAAAGCAGAGGGGGCCTCAGAGGAAACTCAGGAAAACTCATGCCATTCTCCATTCAAGGGAGGGCGATATTCTAGCTCTGATCCCATTTCCTCCCCTCCTTTTGGGAGGCCATCCCGGGAGATCTACAGGAGATGGGGAAGGCTCCCCACTGCCCCTGGTACCCGCGCGCTGCAGCGTCTCCTTCCCGTTCTCCAGGTATCTGAGGAGCCACTCCACGCACGCGCCCTCCAGGGAGGCTCTCAGTTGCTCCGCCACATTGGCCGCCTCCCACTTGCGCTTGGTGATCTGAGCCGCAATGTCCGCGGCGGTCCAGGAGCGCAGGTCCTCGTTCAGGGCGATGTAATCCTTGCCATCGTAGGCGAACTGCAGGTACCCGCGGAGGAAGAGCCCCTCGGGCCCCACGTCGCAGCCGTACATCATCTGGAGGGTGTGAGACCCTGGCCCCGCCCCCGCGGTCAGCCCCGCCCACCGAGTCCCGCCCCCGCCCCGACCAACCCGCGGGGATTTTGGCCTAAACCAAAAATGAAACTCGGTAAAGGCGCCTGGGGCTCTCCTGGGTCGAGGGTCTGGGCGGGCCCCGCAGCCTCGGGATGGACCTCGGACCCGGACACTCGGAGAGACCCAGTCGGTGCTTGCGGGATGCGGAGGGGTCGTGACCTGCGCCCCGGCCGGGGTCACTCACCGGCCTCGCTCTGGTTGTAGTAGCCGAGCAGGGTCCTCAGGTTCACTCGGTCCATCTGTGCGAGGGCCTTGGCTCTCTGTGTCTCCCAGTCCCAATACTCCGGCCCCATCTTCTCCGCCCACGGCGTCCGCGGCTCAGCTCTCGGAATCGCTGCGTCGCCGTCGAACCGCCCGACCTGCGTGTCGTCCACGTAGCCCACGGCGATGAAGCGGGGCTCCCCGCGGCCAGGCCGGGACACAGAGGTGGTGAAATACCTCATGGAGTGGGAGCCTGCGGGCGAGGAGGGGCTGAGACCTGCCCGACCCTCCTCCCAGCTCAGCTTCCCGGGTCCTACGCCCCAGTCGTGCGGACGCCTGGCTCCTACTCGCAGAGGCCGTTTCCCTCCAGACCCTGCACTCACGCGCCCGGGTCTGGGTCAGGGCCAGAGCCCCCGAGAACAGCAGGAGGAGAGTTCGGGGCGCCATGACCGCCATCCTTGGCATCTGGGGAGAATCTGAGTCCAGGTGCGTGACTGGGGACTTTAGAACCGGGACCTGGGCGACGCTCATTGGCTTCTCTAGAAACCCGACACTCACTGGGAGTGAGAACTGGGGAGGCGTCACGAGGATTCAGGAGGAAGGACCCGACACAGGTTGGAGTGAAACTCAAGGGAGCAGGGAATCCCCAACGCTGCGCCTCCCCAGTGCGGACAAGGCCCTCCTTGCCGGTGCCTGAGACCGTGAGAACCACGCCTAGGACCTGGGACTTTGTCCCGATCCCTCTTCTCCTACACCAAGCCTCTTTGTCACACTGTCTGCCCGAGTCCTGGCCGAGGATGTCTGTGGAAACCCGGGAGAGATGCCCAGGCTGCGCCCAGCCCCTTCCCCTTCCCCTTTCGTCCTGGAATCCCAGTCCCTGAACTGGACTACCTGCCTCCCACTCCTTACCTCTCCCCTTGGACTCTTGTGCAAGGAAACTCACCACGGGGAACTTGATGCCAGAGATTGAGCTCGCCCTGGGAATGGAGGTGTAGAGACGGGTTTTCTCTTTAAACCTGGTGAAGTTTTGTCTGAAGTCACCAGTTAGAGATTCTCATAGAGACCAGTTTCCTTTGTGTTTATTAATACAGTAGGTAGCATAATACTGGTAATCTCTGAATGATTAGGATTCCAATCTGTCAAAGACCTGCGTCAAAACAGCATTGCAATTAAACCCTCAAAGCTCCTAAGTTTTACTTTCCCAGATTATGGATCTGTGACTCTGGCTGTTGCATTTAAAATTATCTTCATTCCCTTGCTCGAGTTTCCCTGTGTGAGTCAAGAATATCTCCTGAATACGAAGAAGCAGGATTTGTCACTGTATATTGGAGCCGGAAGCCTGTAGTCACCACCTCAAAGTTGCGAATGCTCCATGCAGTCCCAATGCTCTTCATCAGCACTCAAGCACTGCCTGTTTTCATGAGCTATGCACATCTAAGCAGTGTGCATATTTTATTCGGACACTTGGTATTTCTGTAACTTTTTTTTTTTTGTAAAATTATGAGGAAGCCATTAGTTTTTAGTCAGTCCCACACAAAATGCACTAAATACCAAGTGCAAAGAAACCCCTGCTAGGCTCTTCCATGGCTTTAAAATTCTTTCCCCTGCCCATTTTCCTCACCTCCTGCTTCTCCAGCCTTTATCTCTGCCCTTGTCATGCCTCACACCCTCCCCTCCCCTTAGTCCCTGCCATTCTGTCGGTCCTGAATTGTGGCACTAACACTGTCCCTCACTTCCTGCCCAAATCTGTTCTCCCCACAGTGCTCAGCAGTCCTGCTAATGTGACTCAGTTGTGTCATTTCTTCACTCACAATGGATTGTGGTCTACCATTTTGCTACATGTTTTCAATTAGTCTCCTATCTTTTTTGTTTCTGTTCCTCCTTTGACTTTCTTATGTGTTAAGGAAACATTTTTTAGTTTACGGTTTTAATTCTCCTAGTAGCTTTTAGCTATATTTCTTTACACTAATTTTTTTTATCGTTGTAAGAATGGATACCCGATTCCTTGACTTTTCACAGTGAAGTTCAGGTAATATTAAGGTGCATCCAGCAAAATAAAGGACACTTCAAATGGTATAGTGTCATCTAACCTATCATTATGCTGTTGGTGTTGTATATATTACATCAATATACATTATAAACTCAATGATACAGTGTAATAGTTTTTGTTTTAGAAAAGCAGCCATATGTCTTCAGGAAATTAAGCAAATGAGTGTGTGTGTGATATGTGTGTGTGCATCACTTCTGTTGTTAATTTTTTCCTTCTGTGAATCTGGGTCACCAACTAGTTTCATTTCCCTTCAGCCTAAAGAACTTCCTTTAAAATTACATGTAGTGCAGGACCCCTAGGAAATGAAATATGTGGTTTTGATGATCTGAAAATATCTTTATTTTTGCCTTCTTACCCCCACCCACCTCTTTTTTTTTTGTTTTGTTTGCTTTTTAGGACATTTACATATAACCAAAATTTACCAGGTTTAGCTGCACTTTTTGGTGAATATTGGTAATTTTTTGTAGTCGTGTAACTATCACACTGGCCAGTAGAGAAACACCACTTGTAAAGAACCACCTGCTAGGCTCCTCCACTGCTTTAGAGTCCTTTCCCCTGCTCCTTTTCCTCACCTCCTGCTTCCCCAGCCCTTCTCTCTGCCTCCCTCATCCCTCACACCCACCTCTCCCCTCAGTTCCCACTGCCCAGTCACTCTCAAATTGTGGCACTCTAGAGAACAGTTTCTTTTTCCTAAAAACTTTCTTTCTGTCCCTTTCTATTTAATCCCTGCCTCCCACCCTGACCCCTTCCCTTCACTCAACCACTGCTCTGCTTTCTGTCACTGCAGTAGTGTAATTTCTAGAATTTCATGGACATGCAATTATATGTGATGCAGTCCTTTGTTTGGTCTCTCACTCAGCATAACAATGTTTGAGATGATGCCATTCATTCATTTTTGTTGCTGAGGAGCTGCTGAGTATTGCTGGAATCCCAGTTTACTCATTGTTTTCTCATTCTCCTGTTGATAAACATGTGGATTACTCCAGTTAGGGTGTGTTACTAATGAAGCTACTATAGATAACTGTTCACAAGTGTGGCCTTACATTTTAATTTTTTTTTTTGGTTAAATATATATTTGTGGGATTGCCGGGTCCTGTGGTAATGGATGGGCAGCTGTATAAGAAATTGCCAAACCACTTTACAAATTGGCTGCCACATTTTTTGCATTTCTACCAGCAATATCAGACATTCCTATTTTTTTCACATTCTTGCCAGTATTTAGAATTATCATATGTCTTTTTAACTTACCTATTCTAGGTGATGTGTGGTGGTTTCTCATTGTGGTTTTAAGTTGCACTTCTTTGATGACTAGTATGGCTTGCTATCTTCTCAGGTTCATCTAACTGACTTGACTTATTACATATATTTTATGAACTATTTAGCAAATTGTATGATTAATTTTAGAAACTTTTCAGAATGCCCTAGTGTTTCCTGCATGTGCAATGAAGTAGGTGACAAAGAAAGACTTTTATTTCTTTATTTCCTATCTATTAATCTTTTTTTAAAAATTATTTTTAATTATTTGGTGGAAATGAGGTCTTATTACCAGGCTTATCTCAACCTCGTAAACTCAAGCGATCCTCCCAGCTCAGTCTCCCAAAATGCAGGGATTACAGGCAGGAGCCGCCATGCCTGGTCCTTCTCTTGGTCTTTTATTTCATTTTCTTGCCATGTTGCACTGGTTAGGATGCCTGTTACGTCTCACAAGAATGATGAGAGCTCGCATCTTCATTTACAAGGAACTTAAAAAAATTTACAAGAAAAAGAAAACAGCCCCATCAAAAAGTGGGCAAAGAATATGAACAGACACTTCTCGGAAGAAGACATTTACATGGCCAGGAAACATACAAAAAAAGCTCAATATCACTGATCATTAGAGAAATGCAAATCAAAACCACAATCAGATACCATCTCTCTCCAGTCAGGATGGCAATTATTAAAAAGTGAGGAGACAACAGATGCTGGCAAGGCTGTGGAGAAATGGGAACACTTTCATACTGTTGGTGGGAATGTAAACTGGTTCAACCATTGTGGAGGACAGTGTGGCCATTCCTCAAAGATCTAGAACCAGAAATACTATTTGTCCTAGCAATCCCATTACTGAGTATATACCCAAGTGGCTAGAAATCATATCACAATAAAGACATATGGACATGTATGTTTATTGCAGCACTATTTACAACAGCAAAGACATGGAACCAATCCAAATTCCTGCCAATGATAGATTGGACAAGGAAAATATGGTGCATATACACCATGGAATACTACACAGCCATAAAAGGAATGAGTTCATGTTCTTTGAAGGGACATGGATGACGCTGGAAGCCGTCATCTTCAGCAAACTAACACGAGAACAGAAAACCAAACGCTGCACGTTCTCACTCCTAAGTGGGAGTTGAACAATGAGAACACGTGGACACAGAAGGGGAATGACACACACCAGGGCCTGTTGGGGAGTAGAGGGCAGGTGAGGGAACTTAGAGGACAGGTCAATGGGTGCAGGAAACTGCCATGGCAGACTTTATGTATGTAACAAACCTGCATGTTCTGCACATGTATCCTGGAACTTAAAGTAAAAGAAAATAAATTAAATTAAAAAAGAAAGCGCCCGACTTACATGTACGCATATGTTCACTGCAGCACTATTCACAATAACGAAGACTAGGAGTCAATGAAAATGTCCAATGGTAGACTGGATAAAGAAAACGTGGCATGTCTACACCGTAGAACACTATGCAGCCCTCAGACAGAATGAGATCATGTCCTTTGCAGGATCATGAAAGGAATTGGAGGCCATTATCCTTAGCAAACTAATGCAGGAACAGAAAACCAAATATCACATGTTCTCACCTATTAGTGGGAGCTAAATGATGAGAAAACATGGACATGTAGAGGGGAACAACACACACTGGGGTCCACTTGAGGGTGGAGGGTGGGAGGAGGGAGAGGATGAGGAAACAGCTAATGTGTACTAAGGCTTAATACTTGGTTGGGTACTAATGGGTACAGAAATAATCTGTACAACAAAACCCCATGACAGAAGTTTACCTATGTAACAAACCTGCACATGTACCCCTTAACTAAAAATAAACGTTAAATTAAAAAAAAAAAGTGCATGCCTGGAAAGGGCATATGGTTGGTTCTGTGTTTTTTTTAAACCAAGTCACACAATCTCTGCCCTTCATTGGAGTGTTGATTCCTGTAGGTTTTTGTCATTATTGATGTGATAGGAACTTTGTGCAGTGGCAATATCGTATCCAATGAGGTTCATCCGAGGCACGATTATTGCTAATTTAAAACTTTTCCTAATACCCGCCATGACGACTTGAAATATAGTCAGCATTGGCAATTTTTGGCAGTTTCTATGGGGACTGAATAAAAAAAAGATACGATAGGTTTTAGGTCTACCACGTCGTTTTCCCAGTTTTAGTGTCTCTGTTCCTCTTGTCCTGGCCAATGTCTTCTTATTAAAAACCATAGAAACAAAGAAACCAAAAAAAAGTAGAATAACATCTTTAAAGCACAAGAAGAAAATAAAGTCAACTAAGAATTCTATATCCAGCCCAGATGTTCTTCAAGGACAGGCACAATAAGGAGATATTTCTGGTAAAAGAAAATTAAGAGAATTTGTCATCAGCAGATCTTCACAGTATCAATTGGTAAAGAAAATTCTTCAAGGTAGAGGCAAATGCTACCCGGTGGAAAATAAGATTATCAGAAAAGATGAAGATGATCAATCATGGTAAATACCGAGCTAAGTGCAAAAGGCTATCTTGCTCCCCTCATTTACTCTCACTTTGTATGTATAGAACTGTTTAAAGGTAAGAAAAAGATTTTTTTTGTGGGACTTATAGCCTATATAGATATATTACATATAATCTCTATACCATAAAAGATGGACATCTTATAGAGGATAAATGGTTGCAAGATTTCTATATTTATGGGTACTAGTAGATTATTAACTGAAAATGGACTGTGAAATGTTAAGAATAAATTAAATTCTGAAGGAAATTGAGACACGAAAAACCATACAAAAGATCAACAAATCTTGGAGATTTTTTTTTAAAATAACCTTGCCAGTCTTGAGTCTGATAATCCTATGATTTCAGAACTATTGTGAATACAAAAGTAATCAAAGAACAGTTTTGTGCAGAAAGAGGAGTTATCCTTAAATATGGTGGTCCTGGGACAGCTGGCCCTCCCTGCTGGACCTCTTCCATGTGGGCTCTTTCTGCAGTGACTCTGTTGCCTTGCTATTTCACTCTACCAGGTGTCCTGACCCAAGAAACAAGGGGTGTCTGCTGCTGTGTCCACACATGGAGAAGGAAACCATGATGGTGTCAGTACATTACAAGCCTGGCATGACAGCTCACGCCTGTAATCCCAGCAATTCAGGACGCTAAGGCAAGACGATTGCTTGAGATCAGAAGTTGGAATCCAGCTTGGACAGCACAGTGAGACCCTCGTTTCTAAAAAAAAATAAAAATAGGTAACCTTAGCTGGGTGTGGTGATGGGCACTTGTATTACCAGGTACTGGGGAGGCTGAGGTGAGAAGATCCCTTGAGCTCATGAATTCAAGGCTGCAGTGAGCCTTGATCACACCACTGGACTCCAGCCCAGGCCACAGAGTGAGATCTTGACTCAAAAAAAAATACATTGTAAACTTCTGCCCACTATGGGTTATTTTATTTGTTATTTATTCAATGTGTATTTTGATTTTACTTTACTGGCAGCACAATAAGCCAGGACATGCTGAAACTAAAAATCACATTCACTTTCCAGTGTTCAAAAGCCCAGTCCAGGGAGTTGAGAAGGAGACAGTCCTCAATTGCATTGAGAACAAGATGGGGTGGGCAGAAAACTTTTTACTTGGAACCTGGAGGATGGGCAATGACATCCCTCTCTCCACCTTAAAGCTCATCCTGAGCATCCACCTCCTGGTAACAGAAGCAGCGCAACAGCGCCTCCTGGTGGTTCATAGGATTCCTTTTGCAGATCACGCACAGCCCTGAATCCACCTCTCCTATGCACCTGGGATTTCTTCACTGGACACCAGGCTGAATCAACTTTCCTGTAGAGCAAAAGAAGCGTGACTTTGCTGGGGGAGGAATGGTGTCATCTCCACCTTTGACGAGATCCCTGTCACCAAGTCCAGGGGAAGGGCCAGGTCTTACTTCCCATGCAGAGGGGAGGCTCTGGCCGTGAAGGCGCCTGTGGAGAGGTGAGGACCTGCTCCCTCTACACTGATGGCCAAGAGCCTGCAGACGGTGGGGATGGCTTCCTCTCAGCTGTGTCCTATCAGGTTTGTAGGGTCCAGCCCTACTGGGTCTAGAGGGTATTCTCTACGGGTGTGGAGACAAGAAAGTGTAGAAATAAAGACACAAGACACTGAGAAAAAGAGAAAAATTTGGGCCCAGGGGTCCACTACCACCAGTTCGTGGAGTCGGGTGGTGGCCTCAAGTGCCCGGACACTCTGGCCTTTACTGGGTACAAAACAGGGGGCCAGGGTCACGTGTCTAAGGAAAAAAGGACCCAGATCTTTCGAGTAGCCGAACAAGGGGCCCAAGGCTTGCAAGTAGCCAAAGCAGGGGGAAAGAAATGCGTCAGCACTTTATGTTATGCTTTTCAAGTAAGAACAAGGGCCTCAAGAAGTATACTATTTCTTCCTATCTTCAAAAAAGGAACCAGGTGCAGAAGTAGCAAGTGAAGGCAGACACAGACTGTGGCCACTATAGCACAGCACCACATAGAGACAATTAAGCCTTGGGGTTGCTGCAGGTTGGGCTGACTGACATTAGTCCTTCCACAAGAGCGTGGAGGAGTGAAGTGTTCTCAGACTCATCCCAGGACAGGGAACGTTCCCTTCCAAGGTCTGCTGTAGCAGGTGCTTCCCCAAGCACTGGTGCTACTGCAGAGATTTTAGATGCCCTCCAGCAACCCTTATGCAGTGTGACAGAGGGCTTCGTTTTGGCATTCAACAGGTTATCTCTGCTGATCGCCACCAGTTGATGTCCGGCAGGTATCAATGCCCTTGCCTGGTGGCCACATTTCATAATATCCCCATCAATCCCTGACCGCAGCAACCTGAAGTTCCTAGATAATCATGCACAAAGTACAAGAAGGCTTTAATCAAGGCTTAATATTCATTAAGACTAATATTTAATCTCATGATCCTTAATATTCAATAAGACTAATATCTAATTACTCATGGTACTTCTTTCTTTTTCTTTTTTTTTGAGACAGAGTTTCACTCTTGTTACCCAGGCTAGAGTGCAATGGTGCGATCTCGGCTCACCGCAACCTCCGCCTCCTGGGTTCAGGCAATTCTCCTGCCTCAGCCTCCTGAGTAGCTGGGATTACAGGCATGCACCACCATGCCCAGCTAATGTTTTGTATTTTTAATAGAGACGGGGTTTCACCATGTTGACCAGGATGGTCTCGATCTCTCGACCTCGTGATCCACCCGCCTCGGCCTCCCAAAGTGCTGGGATTACAGGCTTGAGCCACCGCGCCCGGCCCTCATGGTACTTATTCCTAACCAGATTCTTCTTTCCTATATTTTATTTATTAAACAGGAAATGCCTGAGGCTTCAGTCTCCTGCTTCGGCACTTGTGAGACTTTCCTCCCACAAGGTTCTCCAGGAGTCAAGGAGTAGACCTGTGCATTGCCTCTATTGATGTGAGCTGCATGCACACCTAGAAGTGGGGTCACCCCTGATGGGAGTCCTGGGGCTGCTGGGTGTTCTGGGTGCTCAGTGTCCAGAGAGGAGGATGGGGAGGAGGCTTTGTGCAAACAGTAATCATAATCTCTAAATTAGTTTTTTCTTTAGCCTTTGTGTCATAAAATAAAATATAGGACTCCAAAAGGAAAAAAAACTGTCTAAAATGTGTGTCCTTTAATAAAAAGTAAACACCCATTAACCACCAGTGATAGATGTTTGTGAAAATAACCAGATTCCCCATCATTTATCCCAGCTCGGCAATAAACTCTTTCCTCCCCCAAATAAAAACACATCCTGACTTTTATGACCATCACTTCTTTGTTCGATTTTATATTTTTATCATCCAAAATTGTAATTTAGTTTTACCTTTAGAGGTATGCTTTTCTTCTCTTTTATTCTATAGATTTTCCTTGAAATGTATATTGTGTGGTAGAGCTTCCAAAGTGTGCATTTTGTTGATTGCTACCAAGGTATAGTTGAATATGTATTTCTACTACGTGTATTGCCTCTAAATTGGTAGTTGGCTGTGGAGGTTAGCTTAGCTCCAGGCTTGATTTCGTTTTCACTTGGACTTGTTTGATAGTACTGGGTTGTGTTCTCCCACCAAGAGGAAGAAACTCACATTAGTTTTCTTCTTTTGTTGTGTTGTTGATTGCCATTGCTGTTGGGTGGCTAAGTCTGTTAATTCCTTCCTTGTTTATTATCTGAATAATTTCTAAAGTGATAGATTTACCCTCCTCTACTATTTGTTTACTACTAGAAACTTGTTTTTTGAGAGGCTAAGCCAAGCAACTACTCACCTACGACCCAGCAATTGCACTCTTAGTTATAAACCAATAGAAATGCATGTATGTGTGTGCCAAAATATACGAAAATATTATTCATAGCAGCATGATTTGTAAAATCTGGATACAATAGGATTGTCTATCAACAGTATAGGGACAAGAAGTGTGAGCTATTTATAAAGTGAAGCTTTGGACAGCCGTGGGGGTGAGTAGGCTACGACCACACACAACGAGATGATGAGACCCAAGGGCATGATGGTGACTGTCTAGTGCCATTCAACTAGAACTGGTAGAACTAATCTGTGTTAGAAATGAGTGGCTACTCTAGGGTGGGGGAGGGTGGTTTATGACTGAGTAGGACCCAAGGGTATTCCCAGGAGGCTGTGATTGCTGCCTTGGATGTGGGTGTTGTTTGCCCGACTGTTCACTTTGTGAAAATCCATGCCTGCTTGTGGGTTGTGCTCCTTTCTCCATGCATGTTGCCTTTTACCCAAATATACATTTCTGATGTTTTGAAACAATTCTATCTACAGTAAGAAAAATCACTCCTACTGCACATCCTTGGAAATGCTGCATTGAAAAAATTAGTGTAATTTTTTTTAAATTCCATGAAATAAATACATATAAAGAGGACAATCTATCACAAGAGCAGTAGGCCCTGGAGCAGACATCAGCACAGCTTTTGTAATGGCTGTCGAGCCAGGAACTAGGAATCAAAAGCCAAACAAGCCCATGGGAGGCGGAGGATGTGAAATGATGCCCCAGAAGTGCGTGAATGAGTCATGGGCAGTGGCTCATGGCTTGGCTGGCCAGTCACGAATTTGAGGAAAAGAGAGTTGGAAAATTGGGAGGTGGAGGAGAGAGGCATGCATAGACCTCGTGCTGTAGACAGAGTGTGAGAAGACAGTGGTTGTGTGTGGATGCCACCATATCTTTAGGGGCATATATGTCTATCAGTGGGTTTTTAAGGGGTGGGGCTCCCTATAATCAGGTGGCTTCACGAACGATGCCACTCAGACCCACAGGGCTTGCTCATGGAGTCCCTGCACAAAGTGGCACACATTTGTCCATGTAACAAACCTGCACATCCTACACATGTACCCCAGGACTTATAGTAAAAATTAAAATAACAAAAGAAGTTGTGATCAGATTGGGCCTGCACAGATAATCCAAAATAATCTCCCCATCACAAAGTCCAAACCCTTAATCATATCTGCAACTCCCTTTTGTTCTCTAAGGTAACATATTTAAAAGTTCCGAGGCTTAGGGTTTGGATATATTTGTGAGGTTATTCATCTGGGTTTCACAGTAAATATGGTGGCTGAATAAATTTTAACATTAGCTAAAGTTTTAGAAGAGGGACAGAGAGTAAATGGAAGGAGGCATTCCATAATGTGATTATGATTAAAGATTAAGCAAATGTATGCATAACCCTGTGAATGAAAGAGAACAACATCTACTCATGCCGCCCTGGAGTGTCAGATGCTAAAGA
>NW_016108292.1:92333-94612 GCF_001604975.1 Cebus imitator
GAAGGGAAAGCTGGGAGTGACATGCTCTGGGGAAGTAGGGTTCTGGAAAGCTTCCATACTCCTAGGAATCTAGATAGCCTTGTAAATGACTAGTGAGGGGCACAGGCTGGTGTGAATGATTTTCTGTTGAGGGTTTCACAAAGCTGTGTCCTCGTCTTGAGGCTGGGCTCCTCCTTCAGGCTTATACAGAGCTTGGTGGCAGAATTCAGTTTCAGGCAGTTGTAGGATTGCAGCCCTTGTTCCTTGCAGCTGTCAGGTGGAGGTGGGGAGGAGTTGCTCCAGATTCCTGGTGCCCACCAGCATCCTTTGCCACATGGCCCTTCCATTTTCAAAGCTCACAGCGGAGGAAATCCCTCACATTGAATCTTTCTCACACTGTGAGTCACTTTGCTGATGAAGAACCGAGTTGTTTTAAGAGCTCACCTGATTAGGACAGGCCAAGTCTGGATAGTCACGCTCTTAAAGTCAACTGATTTGGGACCTTACTTACATCTGCAGTAGCCCTTCACAGCAGCACCCACAGCAGTGTTGACTGTGTCACTGGGGGAAGGTGCATAACCCGGGGTGGTTATCTGGAGGCCATCACTACTCATTCTAGCACAGCCACGATCTTCCTTTGTGTTTAATTTGGTCACAGTTGGAAACTGAAGTTCAAATAAATAGATTGTTGTGAGTGGTAATAAACTACATCCTATTGAGACATGGAAATTCTGAAATCGTAAAACCAGGTGACATTGAATATCTTTTAGTTAATTTCCAGCAAATAAAAATTAAAGTGCAATAATTCCTTCTGTCTTTTGAAGCTCTATTAGTTGTCTATTGCTGTATAATAAGTCACGTAAAGCTTAGCAGCCCAAAAGAACAAACACTCATCATCTCCCACAGTTTCCAGTGGGCAGGAATCTGGGAGATTTCTTTGAGTGCTTCTGGCTCAGGGCCTCCCACAAGGTTTGCTGGGGGACACAGCTGTCAGAGAATATGGGGAGGGAGCCTGAGAACCCTGGGAAAGGTGGCAGGCCCAGAGGCAAGGTTGATTCCAGTGATGGAAAAAGGAGAGAAGGTTTTTTGGACGCATCCTAGACCACAGGTCATCTGAGGAGAGATGAGCAACGCCATGGAGGAGTCTTCCAGCCACAGTTGGCCAACAGAGGAGTCCCCTGTTGCCCAGGAATGGCCTGCCTTAGTGTCCCTGCTATACCCAGCAGTGTCTGGGAATAGCCCATGGGAAGCAGGGCCTCTGCACCAATGCTGCTGAGGATGTCAGAGCACAAGAGGAAGGCCTTGGGAAATTACCTGGGAGAGTGGCTCACACCTTCTGCTCACACTTTCCGTCTGGGCCTTTGGAAATCAAACTCTCTCAGACTGGGTCGCTGGACAATTCTCTTCACATTTACAATGGGACAAGGGGAACAAGGAGGCCCCCAAGTGAATCTGTGGGTTCCACACCAACTCCTCCTGCCCCTATTGTGTAGCAGCAGCCCCGTATCCTCCTCCTGGGGATCAGGGTCCATCACCCCTGCCTGGAGGGGAGGGGAGTGCTCTTCCCGCCTGCTTGTCTCTGGGCGCCTACTGTGCAGACTTCCCTGGAGGCAACTGCAATGTGTAGTTTTATGAGCTCTTGTTTGTCCCCCTGTCCGAGTGCCTCCCTTTTGAAAACCAGGACCTCCTATACTACAACGCCCAGATTTGGGAGATGAGAAGTGCAAATTCCACAGTGAGTGAATATAAGAAATGGAGCCACACCCTTTTCCATACCTTGCTTTCTGGACCCAAGTTTCTTCCTACTGAGAATACAACACCATGGTGATGTCTCTGATTCAATAACTGCACTGTGTCCTGAAACATGGCACCCACTCCTCAGTGTTTCCTCCAAGCTGGTGCTGAGTTGTGCCTGTTGAAGGCCTGTCCAGTGTCCTGTGTGGCCTGCAGCCTCTGCATGGTGCAGGTGGTGATAGGATCAGTGGGTCCCCTGGTCATGGCCCACGCTGCACCTACTTCCGTTTCCCTGTGAGGTCGGTGCCCCAGGAAGACATTGTGCTGAGAGCAATTCCTGGATCTAAATGTCAGCAGCTCCTGGATAGTGGTGCTGGCTGAGAGGCTGAGAATAGGGGGAAAAAAGCCTACCCATGGAGTAAGTGTCTATCCCTGTGAGGAATAACATCTGGCCCTTCCATGATGAAGCTCAATGTGGTCAGTGTGTCACTTAGTGGCTGTTTGATGACCTAAAGAAATAGTGCCATAACAGGGCTCACCAGGGCCTATCACCACTCTCTAATCTG
>NW_016108292.1:97218-98972 GCF_001604975.1 Cebus imitator
GTTCCAGTTTATTATTGATATGTGAGGCTTTGTTTCTGTCATATTGTTGTATTCTGGTTGTTTTATTTTATATGTTCTTTGTTACTGTCTTTTTCTCTCATTGCTTGTCATTGTGGTTTGCTGGATTTCTGTAGTAGGACCATTTGAGTTCTTTTCTTCCTCTTTTGTGTGATTGCTTTACCAGTGAGTTTTATACTTGTGTGTTTTCATAATAATAATGATGAAATGTCAAAAATGTTGTCCTTTCACTTCCAGGTTTAGCACTCCCTTGAGCATTTTCTGTAGGGCCAGCATAGTGGTAATGAAGTCTTTCAGCATTTGCTTGTCTTGGAAAGATACTTTCCTTTTCAATTATGAAGAACAGTTTTGTTCTATTTATTACTATTGGCTTGGCAGTTCTTTTCTTTCAGAACTTTGAATATACTATCCTATTCTCCTCTGGCCTGTAAGATTTATACTAAGAAAACTGCTATTAATCTGATGGGAGTTCCTTTATAGGTGATTAAACACTTTCTCTTGCTACTTTTAGCATTGGCTTTTTACTACAGGTAGTCTGACTAATAATG
This sequence comes from Cebus imitator, assembly GCF_001604975.1. Classification (NCBI taxonomy): domain Eukaryota; kingdom Metazoa; phylum Chordata; class Mammalia; order Primates; family Cebidae; genus Cebus; species Cebus imitator. Next base: position 97,785 of record NW_016108292.1, read on the forward strand.
TGCCATGGATAAGACCTTCTAAAGATTGTTAAACATCTTGTATCTGAATGTCTAAATCACTTGGTAGACTTGGGAATTAGTCATGTATTTTTTTATTAAATAAGTTTTCTAATCTCTTCTCTGTCTCTTTGCTCTTGAGGATACCAATAATTTGAGTATTTGGTTGTTTTTATTGTACCAAATATCACAAAGTCTCTGCTTCTGTTTTGTGTCTGTTTTTGTCTGATTAAATTCAAAAGATCTGTCTTCAAGTTTTGGAATTATTCCTTCTAAGTGACTTAGTAATTGTTGAAACTTTCAAATGTAATTTGGTATTTTATTTCATGAATTCTTTAATTCCTGAATTTCTGTTTGTTTGTTTGTTTTTTAATCTATATCTTTGGTAAATTTCTTATTGATGGCCCAGATTATTTTATTGATTTTTTTTGGTATTTTTTCCAGAATTCTTTTGTATCTCACTGAACTTCTGTAAAATAAATGTCTTGAATCCTTTATCTGGAATCTTGAATATTTCCTTTTGATTAAGATCTATTGTGTTTCTTTGTGGCTTTTTCTTTTTTCTCTTTTGCTTTCTTATCTTTATGTGTCCTAATGTTAATATTTTTGCTTCTGATATCATAGTCAGTTCTTCCTATTTTTGAATTTCATTTCATAGTGGAGAACATTTGCCTGAAGATGAGTCTATGATGTTGGTTGTGTGGCATACTTTGGATTTGATTCCGGGCGTAGTACATAGTGGAGTACTATGGTCTCTGTACAATTTCTTTTACTGTAGACAGTGTTAATGGTATCTGTGATTTCCTCTGTGCATTCGGGTGTACTTATTAGTGAGGCTGTGGTGAAGATGTGCTGGGGACTGGGATGCCACATGAGAGAGTCTTCAGGCTCCAGTGGTGTGCTGCATGTTTCTATCTTTGTGCCTAAGGTGGTGTATGCTGGCACTTGTGTTGGCGGTTACTGGTGGGCTCATTCCTGGGCTTGCAGGGGGCTTGATTAGATGACAGTAGTGGTAGTGGTTGACTGGGTGGGATCTTGGGCTCCTGGGCAGCTAGCTTGGCAGTAGCAGTGGTGGGCTAATTCTCTGTGTCCCAAGAAGTGTGCATTGTAAGCAGCAGCTGTGATAGGCTGGGTGAGATACCTATAGGTGATGTTTGCAGGTAGGTGACAGCTAAGGTGATGATAGCACCC
>NW_016108292.1:100357-118731 GCF_001604975.1 Cebus imitator
CTGCTTTGCAAGTTTTGTAAGTTTATAAATTCTTGTATCCTTGTTCTCTAGAGCTGATAACTAAGTTTCTGTAACACAGCACAGTTCATAAGAAATGCCTGAGCAGCCTGGATTCCCCCCATCTAGGCATTGTAGCGGAGGGCAACAGATAAGGCCTGTGTTAGAATCCTTGAGCTCTACAGATAGCAAGCCTCTGTACTGCATAGCGAAAGTCATATGTACGTCTGAGCTATGTGCTTATCATTGCTTGATAAATTATCTTTGTTCTGCACCTGTAAACTTGTTTTTGAGCCACTGTGTACTTGATGTATAAAAAGTCAAGCCCTGTCTTTGTTGGGTGCTCAGTCATTTTGGATGTGAATCCCAGCTGGGCCGGTGTACAACTAAAATAAACTCCTTCTGCAACCTCAACAGTCTCTCCAGTCTCTGAAATTCTGCATTTTTTTCTGGGGGCTCATTGGGGATTGGAGACAACAGGCTTGCTGTCTCCTTTGCCTGTGGGGCCAGGGCCCTGGGCCGACAGAGACTGGAGACCCTAGGCGCCACCGGGAGGCTTCTCTTAAGAAGTAGATAAACTCTCCCAAGTCCCGGTGCCCTCCCCAGACAGCACAATGGAACCGGGAAGAGGCTGCAGAATGACTTTAGGATCAGCGTGCTTCAAGAACTGTGGTAAGACACTTGGGGCTTGAAGAAAAGGAAAAGGAAAAGGAAAGGAGGTCCAGAGCTTCGATCTCTTTCTGGGGAAATGACTAGTAACCCAACCTAGTAGGGCTAGGGGAAGTTAGAGCAGCTCGCAGATTTGGGTGAAACTCACCTAACTGGAACCTGATCAGCTCCAGGGAAGTGATTATTAATCCCACCCAGTAGGGCTGGGGGAGGCAACAGTGGCTTGCCAATTCAAATGAAACTCACACACCCACCAACATAGAAAAAGAAAGCTTTTAAACTAGGAAGGGGAGGTGTTAAAAGAGACGATTTAAGGAGGAACCAACGTGGGGAGTGACGTGGGCAGATGCAGATGAACTCCTGTAGTGGGACCCAATTTGGTCTGTCTAGAATGAAAGGCTGAGTCTGTGCATTGCAAGGGAGAAAATGGGAGGAAAAACCTCAAAATCAACTCCATTGGAGTGCATGCTGAATAACTTTAAGAAAGGATTTGGAGAAGATTATGGGGTTAAACTAACCCCTCAAAGGCTAAGAACTCTCTGTGAATTAGAATGGCCCTCTTTCAATGTCAGGTGGCCAGCCAAAGGGACAATAGATCGTGAGGTGATTGGCTGTGTGTATATGGTAGCGACTGGGGTCGGAGGACAACCTGGACACCATGATCAGTACCCATACATGAACTCCTGGCTAAATGTAATACAATTATACCCCAAGTGGCTAAAGCCCTGTCAGGCAGTGTACTGTAAGACTTCATTAACTTGAGCTAAACCCAAGGCAGTGAAGAGGACCACAGGGTATTCCACCCAGAACACAGAAAAGGGAGAGCAGGGAAGTCGCAAGAAACCAGTCCTACAGGCCTCTCCGGAGGAGAGAGAATACTCACCTCCCTATGTTCCAATATACCCTTCTCTGGCTAATCTGAGGAGGGTGAAGGACAAGCAGCAGCAGAATCAGGCTCAGATAGAAGTGACACTCCAGTGTCACCCCTTTGAGAGAAACGGAAATACATACCCTTAGAAACCAAGGAAATGGAAAGAAACAGTTCTCCTAGTAGACTTCAGTCCAGCCACATCCGAGTTTGAAGATGCCCCTCCAGGAGACTAGGTCACAAATTTACCAAGATTCTGAAGGCCAAGTCAGAGGTGGAGAAATGCTCTTTACTGGTCAGCCCTTTTCCACCATTGACCTCCTAAATTGGAAACAACATACTCCCTCCTACATGGAGAAACCCCAAGCCATCATAGATTTAATGCAGTCCATTTTCTTAACTCACAACCCCACATGGGCAGACTGCCAGGAGCTCCTGCTACTGCTGCTTAACACAGAGGAGCGGCACAGAGTAACCCAGCAACCCTCCAGCATCTGGAGAGAAGTGCCCCGACATGCAGAGTTGACGCCCGCTGATATGCCGAGGAACATTACCCAGTGACAGATCCCCAGTGGGACCTGAACAAGGCAGAGGTGTTACAATGCCCTCAAGCATTTTGGGAGGCACTTCTAAATGGAATAAAGGCAAGGGGGAAAAGGTCCTGAATATGAGGAAAATCTCAGAGGTCTGCCAAAAGGCAGACGAGAGCCCAAGTGAGTTTTATGAGAGGCTTTGTGAGGCATATTGACTCTACACTTCATTTGATCCAGAGGCAGCAGGAAATCATTGCCTGGTGAATGCAGACTTTGTTAGTCAGGCTCAGAGTGATATTGGGAGAAAGCTTCAGAAATTGGAAGGGTTTGAAGGTATAACTGCCTCTCAGCTCATACAAGTGGCTCACAAAGTGTTCATCAACCAGAGGAGAGGGCCAAAAAGGCAGCTAGAAGAGAAGTGGACAGGAAGCTTAAATGAAAGGCCGATTTGCTAGCAGCAGCCCACATGGAAAGGGGGGCAAATGCCATGAGGGGTCATGGCTGTGGTTGAGGCCAAGGGAGAGGTTTAACTTGAGAGGACTTTGAGCATCAGCCTAGGCTATAGAAAGATCAGTATGTGATATGCAAGAAGAAATAAAACTAGAAAAATGAATGCCCAGAAAGGGAGTCAAGTGACACTAATGAGAGCCAGAAGAAGATACAGAATCAAAAAGCAAGTTACTGTGCCCTAGATGATCAGGATGCCTACCTAATCGTTCTGGCAGGAACTGAGTGCTATGAGAACTGAGATAGACCAGCCTCCATCTCTTTAGGCCCCCAGGAGACTATGGTCAGAATAGAGGTAGGGAGCCAAGAAATAAACTTTATGGTAGATACAGATGCTGAACATTCAGTAGTAACTCACCCAATTGGACATTAACTAAGTCATATGCTACTACAATTGGAACCACGGGGGTGGCAGAGAAAAGGTCTTGCTGTTGATCAAAAAGTCGTGCTATTGGAAGATGGGAAGTCTAGCAAGAATTCTTATACCTCCCAAAGTGCCCAGTCCCTTTGTTAGGAGAGACTTGCTTCAAAAACTATAGGCACAGATCTCCTTTACACCAGAAAGAAATGTAACTTTAGATCTCACCAAGCCTGTGGCCATGGTGCTAGCCATAACTGTGTCACAGGTTGAGGAATGGAGATTGTACACTAAAATGATGCAGGTGCCAAACTGCCCAACACTCCCGGGGAAGAAACTATGTTGGCTAGGCTAATAGATGAATTCCCGGAGTTCTGGGCTCAAAGTAACCTACCTGGGTTAGCAGTAAATCATGCTCCAATTGTAGCAGAATTAAAACCAGGTGCCACCCCTGTTTGACTTTGCCAGTACCCCATGCCTCATGTAGCCATCAGAGCATATTGAAACACACAGGATGACTTCAGAACCACAGCATTCTGGTGCCATGCCAGTCACCCTGGAGCACTCTGCTCCTTCCGGTGCAGAAGCCAACAGAAAAACTTCATATGCCAGGAGTATGTGACTATAGACCAGTACGGGATTTGTGAGCCATCAACGAGGCTACAGTCACTGCTCATTCAGTAGTGCCAAACCCCCACACTCTAATAACTTATTTCAGCAAGCACAGCCTGGTTTACTGTACTAGACCCAAATGATTCCTCTTTCTACCTCTGTGTAGTACCAATAAGCCAACCATTATTTGCCTTCCAATGTGGCTATTTTCAACTCACTTGGACCAGATTTCCGCAGGGGTTTAAGAGCTCTCCCACAATCTTTGGGGAAGCATTGGCAATAGACCTTAAGGCCTACACTCCTCCCAACAAAGAGTGTGTCTCACTGCAGTATGTGGATGATTTTCTTTTAGCAGTCTCAATCCTGGAAGATTGTTATCAAGGGACACAAAGTCTGCTCCACCTGTTATGGAAGGCAGGATATAAAGTGTCAGGAAAGAAAGCCCAAGTGAGAAGTGTTGGGTACCTAGGATTTAGCATAAACCAAGGGAAGCAGAGTCTAGGTATGCCCTGTCTGCAGCCTTCCAGCCCCAACCTGCAGGTGTCATATAAGAGAGGCTTTAGGGGCAGCAGAGTTCGGCCGTATCTGGATTCCAGATACCTCACTTATAGCAAAGCCCTCATGTAAAGCCACAAATATGGGGAGGGAAGGGTCTTTCCTTTTGGGAACTGAACAGGAAAAGGCATTTAAATGAGTTGAGCAAGCCTTAACTCAGCTAGGACTACCTGACATGACCAAGCCTTTCTTCTTATACATACATGAACGGAAAGGAATGGCCACTGGGGCCCTAACTCAAGTCCTAAGATCTTGGCACCGCCCAGTGGGCTGCTTATCTAAACAGTTAGATGTAGTGGCATGAGGATGACCCCCTTGCCTTAAAGCATTGGCTGCCACTGCCATATTGGTGGAGGAGGCAGACAAACTGACCTTAGGGCAGCACTTGACTGTGCACGTGCCAGAATCAGTCCTAAACTTATGGATCAAAGAGGACACCACTGGCTGTCAAATCTGAGAATGACTCAACATCAAGGACTTTTATGCAAGAATTCTCATGTAACTAGGGGCCCCACTCCATGACTGCATAGAAACAATAGATGGAGTGTTCTCTAGCCAGAAGAATCTTACAGATCACCCCTTCCAGGACCCAGATATAGAATACTTCACTGATGGGAGCAGCTTCATAGAAGCAGGAAATCAGTGGGCTGGGTATGCAGTAGTAACTTTGGACTCAGTTGTAGAGACCCAATGCTTGCCAACAGGAACATCTGCCTAGAAAGCAGAATTAATAGCTTCAACCAGAGCATTATTACTGGCAAAGTGCAAAAGAGCCAACATATACACTGACTCCAAATATGCATTTGGCACCCTGCATGTGCATGGGAGTATCTATAAAGGGGGCTCTTGACAGCTTGAAGGACAAACATAAAATATCCAGAAGAAATTTTGCAGCTTTTAGATGTAGTCTGGGCACCAAAAGAAGTAGCTCTTATACACTGTAAAGGCCACCAGAAAGCAGCAACACCAGAAGCGAAAGAATATAGAAAAGTAGACAAGGAGGCGAAGTGGGTAGCCCTACGTGGTGTCCCTGCATCCCATACAGAGGCTAGGAAGGCTGCCTGTGCCATGACCCTCCTCCCAGAGGCATTGTGTTCAGAGACTCCAGATTATTCTCCAAATGAAAAGGCTTGGTTTACCCAGGAAACTGGAGCCTATACTACAGGAGGTTGGTGGAAGTTCACAGGTGGGAAGTTAGCCATTCTTGAAGTAGTGGCCCCTAGAATTGTAAAACAATTCCACCAAGGAATTCATATAGGAAAGACAGCATTAGAAGCGCTGTTAGGATGCCACTTCTGTGTGCCACAGCTCACTGTCATCTCTTGAGCTGTTTGTGAATGTTTAACCTGTGCCTAGAACAACCCACAGCAGGGGCCAGTTTGGCCCCCAGGAATTCAAGAAGTAGGGACAGCACCTTGTGAACATTTCCTCAATGGTCTCTCCAGCCTCTGAAATTCTGCAAATGTATGAGACACAGTCCTGTGGAAATTACTACAGTAATTTGAGAGGTTCATTAATGTAAGACACGTTGATGCCTGATATAGAGTGGATGTTATTCTTCCCTGAATCTCATGTCAAGATGTGATCCCCAGCATTATAGGTGGGGACTGGGGGGAGGTGATTGGATCAGGGGCAGGGCAGTTTCTCATGGATGGTTCAGCATCATCCTGTTGGTGCTGTTCAATGCCCCTCAGAATAACTCCCTTCCAGATCTGGAAGGTGTTTAGAATTGACAAGCACTTATCTCTAAGGGTTTGCCATGTGTACCTGTAATTCCAGCTATGAGAGCAGCTGAGGCAGAAGGATATCTTGAGTCCAGGAATTAGAGTTTAGTTTGAGTAACATTTGAGTTCAGCCAGAGAAACACATCAAGATCACATTTCAGAAAAAAAAAAAGGAAGAAAATTCACATGCTTGCTTGTGGTGATCCCCTGGGTCCATGAAATAAGGAGACACTGGGGCTCTAGCAATGCAGAGACAGGTTGAATCAAGATATTTTTCTCTTGCATTCCCCACCTCACAAGCACAAAATATCCATAAGAATTGTTGTTGTTTTTTAGATGGAGTCTTGCTCTGCCACCCAGGCTGAAGTGCAATGGCATGATCTTCACTCACCACAACCTTCACCTCCTGGGTTCAAGTGATTCTCCTGTCTCAGCCTCCTGAATAGCTTGGATTACAGGTGTGTGCCACCACACCTGGGTAATTTTTTGTGTTTTTAGTAGAGACAGGGTTTCACCATGTTGGCCAGGCTGGTCTCAAACTTCTGACCTTGTGATCCACCTGCCTCCCCAAAATGCTGGGATTACAGGCAGGAGCCACCATGCTCAGCCAGAAGTGTTTTCTTAAGAACTAGAGAGACAGAGACAGCTTATGGCTATGTGGCAGGTTCTCTTATGGGACGACTTTGAAAATACATACCTGGCAAGTTAGACTGATACCAGTAGCCCCAGGAATCACCAAATGGGCCTTGGCAGAAATAGATCCTCATCCTGGAGTGGGCTTTGTTCCGCTGGTGGTAGATGTGTTACCAAACTGAACTGGAGTCCATTCAGCTGGGGCAGTAAAAAGAAACATCCATACTGAGATTTTTGTAGTGGGAGAAAGGAGGGCATTTATGTGTAGGGTGCCAAGCAAGGAGAATCAGGCAGCTCACAGTTAAGACCCAACCTCCTTGATGGCTCACAAGCAAGAGTTTTTAAAGTTAGGGGTAAAATTCTAAAGTTAGGAAAGCAAAGTTACGGTCCACATCAGAAATCAGTGCATAGTAGTTGTTTACTGGTTTGACCTTAAAAGGTGGAATATCCTGATGAGGGAGCTTACAGGTCATAGGTAGATTTAAAGATTCTCTGATTTGTGACTGATAAGGAAGCAAAACTTCCTTACACAGCTTCCTTACACAGTTGGGGGCAGTAGAGAGGAATGTTCAGGCCTGGCCTGTGGGCTTGACTCTCTCCAGGACCCTCAGAAAGAAATTTAGAAGAAAGAAGAGTGGTCAGGGTTCAGTCCTCAGTTTCCCCTTTATGAGATCTCCCCGTCACTGGATCTGTTAGGAATCCCAGTTTCTGAAAAACAACTCCAGGACACATGTTAAGATGTTATCTTTAGTTTTTATAGAGAATCCAACATCCTGTGACTCTAACTTCCTCGGCTATGGTTTTAAGCTATCATTACCTTCTTGCTTATAAGTTCACTCACTTACTTTTTAAGGCTGGCGAGGTGCCTGGAATTTCTCCTGAAGGAACTGAAGGTTTTCCTTTATTTTTGTGTTGGGAGGCCCTGGCAGGCTTCTAAGAGAGCTCCCTGCTTTATCTCAGATGCAAATGCTCGGAGTGCTACACGGAACTTAAATGGGAGATACGGCAACCACGTGGACCACCAAGTCACACTTCTTCACACCAGAAAATGTGCTTGCTCAAAATGCCCAACAATGGTTAGAGAGATACTCTCCTCAGAGGAAGAGTTCCACAGAGAATGAAAATAGTCCATTGAAACATGGGGTGTATAAAGCAAGGGTAGGGAAGCATGAAGGGGGGGCTTACACACCTTCATGAGTGAGCTCACACCTGACATGAGAGTATCTCTCTTTTCCTTGTGGAGTGGGGGAAGGTGCTGGTGTGATCTACCTACAGTCCTTCCCAAGATGGGAGGACACTGGAATGATGACTGTACTTTATCTCAGCTTGCTTTTCTCATACCTGATGCAGTGGGCTCCGGCCTAGGGATGTAAATAAAAGTTCAGAAACAGGAATTATTCATAAGCAAGAAACTGTAAATATATTTTATGTCCATTATGTAAGAATTCCTAAGGGCCTGGAGAAATAGGTTGCACCTTCACTGCATCTGGGAAAGTTGGGGTTAACGGTGAATGCAGCTGTATTGCCTGGGGTCAGATAGCCAACCAGTTCTCTACCTGCATAGCCCTAACCTCTATTAACTGGAATGCGCTGATGGGAGACACTTGCTAGAACAGTATTGCTCCCTGCAGTCTAGGCCAGCAATGCAGCAAAACCTCATGTTCCTTCCAAAACTGGAAATGTTTGGTATAAATGAAGAGAAGGAGAAATAGTAGCTGAGGGTAAATGAATGACTAAATGGGTTACATAACGAGGAAAATCCAATGTAACATGAACTACTTGAAAGAGGCATAAGCAGGAGATGATACTGTCTCTTAGCTCAATTTTCCCAGATGCCTGAAAGGGTGCATCTATATGTTGCTGAGACTACTCCTGTTTTTGGACTGCTCTGGGATAATTGTTAATGACCAAACAGGGTTCTGGTAATGTGCCAGGTTCTTTTTACTCTTATGATTCCTCTGATAATGGAGATCTGTGATTGGCCAGGCACAGTGGCTCACACTTATAATTTCATCACTTTGGGAGGCAATGGTAGGAGCATTATTTAAGGCCAGGAGTTTAAAACCAGCCTGGGCAAAATAGTGAGACCCCATTCTTACAAACTATTTAAAAATTAGTTGGGCTGCAAAAGTAATTGTGGTTGAAGAAAAAAAAATTTTAAAATAAAAATTAGTTGGACATGGTGATGCGCACATGATGCTATCTCATTTGCATCTGAGATGAAGCAGGGAGGCTGAGGCAGAAGGATCACTTGAGCCCAGGAATTCAAGGCTACAGTGAGCTACAATTGTGCCACTGCATTCTACCCTGGGCAACAGAACAAGGCTTTGCCTCTAAAATAAATAAATAAAAATTATAAAAAGAGATAATGTGGTCAGAGACCAGGGTGTGATCTGTGGTCCAATAAAAATATTTGGTCTTTGTCCCTGTTTCCTGACAAGCGGGTTCTAAAACGCTTGCAGTCTCCTCAGTGATAAGCATGATTTTAATATAGCAATGAGATGACCAATGGGCTGAGGAGCTCCTAGGTAGCTTCAGGATGGTCGGTGGTTGCCAGAAACACAAAGTTGTGATTAGAGGATTGGAACTTTCAGCCCCATCACTTACCTCTGGGAAGGAAAGCAGGGCTGGAGGTTGAGCTCAGTCACCAATGGCCAACGATTTAATTAATCTTGCCTACACATGAAACTTCCATAGAAAAATCTAGAGGTTGAGTTTTAGAGAGCTTCCTAATTGATGAGCACAACTGTGTGCCCACCTGCTGGGAGGATGGTTAACCCCATCTTCATGAGGACAGATGCTTCTGTGTTCAGAGCCCTTCCGGACCTCGCCCTGTGCACCTCTTCATCTGGCTGCTCAGTTGTGTCCTTTATAGCTGCAATGGTTTGAATGTTTCCCCAGAGAAGCATCTGTTGGATAATTCACCCCCCTTGCAACATTTTTAATAAGAGGTGGGACCTCTTAGAGGTGATTGGACCATCAGAACTCTGCCCCCGTTAATGGATTAAGTCTGATCATAAAAGAACCTGAGGCTGTGGGTTTGACCTCTTTTTCCCTCTGCCTCTCACCATCTCTTGCCCCTTTGCTTTCTACCAGATACAGTCCCTTGATCTTGGAATTCCCATCCTCAACAACCATGAATCAAATAAATTTCTGTTCGTTATAATTTATCCAGTCTCAGGTGTTCTGCTATAGTGGCATAACTTAAACCAGGTTTCCCTAACCCCCAGGCTGTGGACTGGTACAGGTTCCTGGCCTGTTAGAAACTAGACCACACAGCAGAAAGTGATTGGTAAGTGAAAGAACATGAGCATGAGCATGACCATCTGAGCTCTGCCCACTATCAGATCAGTGGCAGAATTTGATTCTCATAAGAGTGTGAACCTTACTGTAAACTCTACATGTGAGGGATCTAGGTTGCATGCTCCTTATGAAACACTAATGCCTGACCATCTGAGGTGCCACAGTTTCATCCTGAGACCATTCTCTCCATCCCCTGCCACCTCTGCTGGTCCGTGGAAAAACTGTCTTCCATGAAACCAGCCCCTGGTGCCAAAAAGGTGGGGACTGCTGATTTAGCCTATAACAATAATAAACCGCAATACTGAGTGTGAAAAAAAGATAAAATTTCAGAACTCCAAACTCACTCTATCAAAAATAAAAGTTAAGTTTGGAAACTGAGTGATGGAAAAACTGCCTTTCTTTTGTTCTTCTCCCCGGGTGGCCTCCCTCACAATTTGCTCACAAGATAATTCCTTGTGGGCCCCAACATCTTTACTCTGAATCAGAGTTTTATTGAGTTCCCCCTGACAATGTAAACTGACAGCTTATCTTCACAGGTACAGGACAAACACAAGACTAGAAATAATCCCTCCACCCACCCAGAGACAAACGCATATTTGACTTCTCTACCCACCATTTACTTTAGCTTATGTAAAATGCAGATTTACTGAGCATGAGATGAAAGCATAGTCGACTGTTCCTTTTTCCTCTTCTGCCTACTCTTTTCCCTTTAAATGCTGTATTCCTCAAAACCCTCTTAGGAAAAAGCATGGGCCACAGATGCTATGGTGATTTGTGCCTCTTTCTCCAAGGTGCATCTTCAGCTTGGCAAAATAAACTTCTAAACTGATTGAAACCTGTCTCAGATGTTTTTTGGTTTACATGACAGTAGCAACTTCCTGAGTTCTTTCAGTTAGTTAAAAAATTTCTGAACCTTGGGAGGTTAGCGATCCCTGACTTTGCAGCCACGTTAGACAGAAGTGCAGGTAACCTGGGACCCGATACTTTGTGACTTACATCTGAAGTGAGGACAGTCTCATGGGACTGAGCCCTTAAATCTGTAGAGTCTCAGGTGAACTCCAGGTAGTTAGTTGTCAGAATTGAGTCAAATTCTGGGACTCCCAACTGCTTTTAGAGACTCAGAAAATTATTTGGTGGAGGAAAAACCCATCACCATCCCACAGAAAGATAATTATAGTAAGAATAAGCTTGTAAACCTCTACTTTCTTTGGTCCCAGAGGAAAAGATTTTTTAAAACGAAGAATTTATTTCATGTCCCTAGGTCTGCTAAACAGGTTGCTACCAGCTGTTCATTGTCCACACATGGAGTGGTCCTACCTCTAACCTAGAAGTTAGGATTCTTGAGGTTTTGAGGGGGTCACATAAAAACTAATAAATGGTAAAGATTCTCTCCCCAGAAATATTTCCACACACAAGAAAATATAAAGATTGACATAAAATATCAGTATGTACCCAGATCCTCTGAGATCTTACAAACCTGGGTTTTTAAATCCTAATAAGAGACAATGCCAAGGGAAGATGTGTGAATAATCATTTCACCATCACACAATGCCACTCCAATAATCTCGAGTATGAGCTGGGATAGACAAACACTTGATGTAATAACTTACTTTCAAGGGAATGGGTGGAAGGATGTTATTTATTAGTCACTGGTTCATTCAGACACTCCAAGTCCCTAACAGGTACCAGATAAAGTTCTCATCTTGAATCACTGCTCTGCGAATTAAAATCGTCATTCTTTTCTCACCCCCCACACTCCAGCATTTGAAACCTCTTATTACATCAGTGCACCTGCTCTGACCACACATCTGCCCTCATCTCAGTTTCTCTCTGTCCAGCCCTCCTGGCCTCCTTGCCCTTCTGGGAACAAATACAGCGTTCTGCACTGGTGCATTTGAACAGGAGGTTCCCCTGCTTGGAAAGAATTTCCCCAAACATCCTTGTGGACATTTCTCATGTCCCTCAAATCTTTCCTCAAAGGTCACCTTTGCAATGTGGCACACACTGACTACCTCAGCATAACAGCCACCTTCCCTGTCCCCACTGCCCACAGCCTGGATCACCTGCCTCACAGCACTTACCACCTTCTAGCACTTTCCTTACTTACTATGGTTATAGTGTATCTATCATCTGCCTCTTCACACTGGATCATATGCTTCAAAAGGCCAGAGATTTTTCTGATCTCACTTCAATGATGTTCACCAGAAGCAGAACCACTCGGTCCTATATCTGGCCAACAACAAAGGTCAGTTGAATGAATGATCACTGTAGAGCACCTCCCATTCTAAAGGCAGTATCTTTATTAACACAGACTCAGGTCAAGTGCTGTTTTGTGGCAGCTACAGCACAAGGTCCCCCAGTGCTGCTCGTGCCCTCCCTCCGCCATCCCTCCTCCCACACCACCACCACCCTAAGATTGGCACTCTGCAGCACTTAATAAGGTTTCTCTCTTCAGCAAAGAACAGTTCTTGACTATGGACCCAATTTTATAAGCAAATGTAAATTGAAATTAAACTCTGCTTTATAGATTCATAGGTTGGGATTGGAGTCAGCACTAAGATCACTAGAACCAGGGCAGGGAGAGAGGGCAGGAGAGCAGAGCAGAAGAGAAGCCCTAGAAGGAGGGCAGGAGCTGAATGGGTCTGAAACTTTGTCTCAGAAACACAGAGACTCTGATGTGCAGGGGCTGCCCTGGGAGATGTCTTAGCTTCCGTGGTCATGGCTCCCACTGGACAAGTTTCCACTAAAGTGACAAGGACCATGGAGCAGTGAAGCTGACCCAGCTGAGGACTACCACATAAAGCCCATGATGGAATCAACAGCAACTGGGCACAGGCCCCGTCCACACACGGCTCCTCACAGACTTCTCCATCCCCACCTGCAACAGACTCAGCACAAAAAACATTCAGATTCTGGAAGGTTCTCAGGTTTTTATTTCCTATTTCAAATTTTAGGAATTTACTAAATAACCATCAACATCTCATGGCAAATATTTGAGAAAACAAATTTATATTCGGATTCTATTTTCAGTAGGGAAGTAAGAAGTTGCAGCTCAGTGCACCATGAAGTTGAGACAGAGATGGAGATGCCCAGCCCCACCTCTCTGGAACAGGAAAGATGACTGGGGAGGGAACACAGGTTCAGCGTGGGGACAGCGGTCACGGTGGACACAGCTGGGCTGTTTCTTCACCTCCTCACATTATGCTAACAGGAACGCAGACAAATTCAGATGTTTTTGCAGAAAGTGATGCCAGAGGCTCTTGAAGTCATAGAGAGAGGTGTGAAGAAATCCTGAATCTTACTCCCAAAACAAGAAAGCTGTCTCAGGCTACAGAAAACAATAGTCATGAATAAATTCAGATCAGTCATAGTAAGTGATGACACTCTGAACAGCCCATCACACATTCAAATGTCACAATCAAAGAATCACCATTACCTAGCCCTTTCCCCTCTGCCCCAACCCCCACCCACTTCAGGCACCCCCAAGGCCTCACCTTTACAAGCTGTGAGAGACACATCAGAGCCCTGGGCACTGTCACTGCCTGGGGTAGAACAGGACCTGGTCAGAGCCCGCAGGAGATGTGGGACAGGAGGAATTATCGGGTGGGTGAGCTCCTCCACACTCCCGCCCCCCACTTCCAGGCAGCTCCCTCTTTTTCCACCTGTGGGAAGAAAATGTCCTGTGAGGGGACAGGGAGGAGTCAGGGCCATGAGATCTTAGAGGAACCTCCTAATCTTGGACCCCAGAGAAGTTTCCAGAACTATACTACAGACGCAGGGCAGGATCAGGAAACACAAGGAAAGCAGGTGTGGGTCCTGGACCAACTGTCCTCCTAAGGTCTGTCGTTAGCAGGGACCTTCCCCTGACTTGTGAATGCTGGAATCAGGACCCCAGCACCACAATCATCAAGGTGATACATCTGTCCTTTATTGTCACATGTGCTTCACAAAAGAATAAGTGCTGGCACACAGGGCCCCAGGCTGGGTCAGCCCATGTGTGGATGGTGCTTCCCAGTAATGAGGCAGGCCACATTTCTACCTGGGGTTTGAAATACCCAGTGGAACAAAAAACCCAGACCTCACCCCTCCACCTTTCCCTACCCGAGTTCTTCCCCCTCCACATCACAACAGCGACCACAGGTCCAGTGATCACAGATCCTAGGACAGCCAGGCCAGCAATGATGCCCATGATCAGGACAGTGGGCTGGGAAGACGGCTCTGGGCAAAAGGGAGAAGGTGAGGGGCCCTGACCCCAGGCCTCAGCCCTGACTCTGCTGAAGGGCTTCAGAAGGGCTTCTTCTTTCCCTGAGAATAGATGTAACCACCATCCCCCTCCTTACCTCATCTCAGGGTGAGGGGCTCTGGCAGCCCCTTATGCTGCACATGGCACGTGTATCTCTGCTCTTCTCCAGAAGGCACCACCACAGCCACCCTCTTCTGGAAAGTTCCATCCCCTGCTGGCCTGGTCTCCATAAGCTCGGTGTCCTGAGTTTGGTCCTCCCCATTCTGCTGCCAGGTCAGTGTGATCTCCGCAGGGTAGAAGCCCAGGGCCCAGCACCTCAGTGTGGCCTCATGGTCAGAGATGGGGTGATGGGTCACGTGTGTCTTGGGGGTTACTGACAGGAAGAATAAAAAAATCAGGGAGCACAGAACTAAGACACCAGCCAGGACACAGGCACCTGGGATAATCTCCTATTCTTCGGAAAGTTCTAGTCTCTGAGGGAGGAACACCAGCTTCTGGTCCTGACCTGAGTGGAGGCCGAGGGACTCAGAAAATCTGGAATCAGACCTTCAAGTACATTGAGTATGAGGCAGAGAACAAGGCCTGAGAGAAAAATTCACAGTGCTCAAGGGTGCTGTGGATCTGTGACTCTGGTTGCTGCATTTAAAATTGTCTTCATTCCCTAGTGTGAGTTTCTCCGTGAGTCCAGAACATCTCCTGAATACAGAGAAGCAGGTTTGTCACTGTGTATTGCAACAGGGAGCCTGTAGTCATCACTCGGAGTTGCAAGAGCTCCATGCAGCCCCAATGCGGGAGCATGGCCTGTTTTCATCAACTGTGCACATCTAAGCAGTGTGCACATTTTATCTGGACACTTGGTATTTTTGTAACCCACTTTTGTTTCATCATTAAGAGGCCACTCGTTTTTAGGAAGTTCCACAAAATGTACTAAATATGAGTGCAAAGAACCCCCCTGCTAGGCTCTTCCACTGCTTTAGAATTCTTTCCCCTGCCCCTTTTCCTCACCTCCTGCTTCTCCAGCCCTTCTCTCTGCCCCTGTCATCCCTCACACCCTCCTCTCCCCGTAGCCCCCACCACCCTGTCACTCCTGAATTGTGGCACTAACACCGTCCCTCACTTCCTGCCCGTGTCTGTTCTCCCCACAGTGCTCAGCCCTCCTGCTAATGTGATTCAGGTCGTGTCATTTCTTCACTTACAATGGTTGGATTCTGGTCTACCACTTTGCTATATGTTTTCAATTTGTCTCATATCTCACAGTTTCTGTTCCTCCTTTGTTACTTTCTTATGTGTCAAGGGAACATTTTTTAGTTTATGGTTTTAATTCTCCTAGTGGCTTTTGACTATATTTCTTTACTCTAATTTTTTGTTTTAATAATGGAAACCTGATTCCTTGACTTTTTACAGTGAAGTTCAGATAATGTTAAACTACATCCAGCAAAATAAAGGACGCTTCAAATGGTATAGTGTCATTTAACCTATCATTATGCTATTATTGTTGTATATATTACGTCAATATACATTATAAACTCAACAATACAGATACAATACTTTTTGTTTTAGACAAGCAGTCATATGTGTTGAGGAAATTAAGAAAATGAGTGTGTGTGTGATATGTGTGTGTGCATAATTTCTGTTGTTAATTGTTCCTTTCTGTATATCTGGGTCACATCTAGTATCATTTCCCTTCAGCTTGAAGAACTTCATTTAAAATGACATGTAGTACAGGATCCCTACGAAATGAGTTTTATGGTTTTGATGATCTAAAAATGTCTTTATTTTTGCCTTCTTTCCCCCTTTTCTTTTCCGTTTATTAGGGCATTTGTGTAATAAAGTTTACCAGTTTTAGCTTCACTTTTTGGTGAATATTGTTAACTATTTATAGTTGTGTGACTACCACACTGGTCAGTAGAGAAACACCAAATGCAAAGACGCCCCTGCTGGGCTCCTCCACTGCTTTAGAGTCCTTTCTCCTGCTCCTTTTCCTCACCTCCTGCTTCCCCAGCCCTTCTCTCTGCCCCCTCATCCCTCTCACCCTCCTCTTCCCTCAGATCCCACCGTCCAGTCAATCCAGAATGGTGACACTGTAGATAACAGTTTCTTTTCCCTAAAAACTTTCTTTCTGTCCCTTTCTATTTAATGCTTGCCTCCCACCCTCACCCCTTCCCTTCACTCAACCACTGATCTAGCCGGGCGCGGTGGCTCAAGCCTGTAATCCCAGCACTTTGGGAGGCCGAGGCGGGTGGATCACGAGGTCAAGAGATCGAGACCATCCTGGTCAACATGGTGAAACCCCGTCTCTACTAAAAATACAAAAAATTATCTGGGCATGGTGGCGTGTGCCTGTAATCCCAGCTACTCAGGAGGCTGAGGCAGGGGAATTGCCTGAACCCAGGAGGTGGAGGTTGCGGTGAGCCGAGATCGCGCCATTGCACTCCAGCCTGGGTAACAAGAGCGAAACTCCGTCTCAAAAAAACAAAACAAAACAAAACAAAAAAAACAAACCACTGCTCTGCTTTCTGTCACTGCAGTGGTGAAATTTCTAGAATTTCATGGACATGCGATCATATGTTGTGTGGTCCTTTGTTTGGTCACTCAGCATAACAGTGTTTGAGATGATGCCATTCATTCACTTTTGTTGCTGAGCAGCTGCCCAGTATTGCTGGAATCCCAGTTTGCTCACTGGTTTCTCTCTTCTCCAATTGATAGACATGTGGATTACTCCAGTTAGGATGTGTTATTAATGAAGCCACTATAAGTAACTGCTTACAAGAGTGGCCTTACATTTTTATTTCTTTTGGATAAATACATATTTTTGGGATCGCTGGGTCATGTGTAATGGATGGGCAGCTGTATAAGAAATTGCCACACTGCTTTACAAATTGGCTGCAACATTTTTTGCATTCCCACCAGCAATATCAGACGTTGGCATTTGTTCCATATTCTTGCCAGTATTTAGACTTATCATATGCCTTTTTAACTTTACCTATTCTAGGTGATGAGTGATGGTTTCTCATTGTGATTTTAACTTTCACTTCTTTGATGACCAGTATTGTTTGTTATCTTTTCATGTTCATCGCAGTGACTTATCACATATATTTTATGAACTATTTTGCAATTTCAGTGATTAACTCCAGAGACTGTTTCAGAATTCTCTAGCGTTTTCTACATATGCAATGAAGCTGGTGACATAGAAAGATTTCATTTCTTTCTTTCTTATCTTTTGGTCTTTTCTCTTTAACAGTTTTTTTCTTTAGCAGAGATGAGATCTTACTATCAGGCTGGTCTCAGACTCCTGAACTCAAGTGATTCTCCCACTTCAACCTCCCCAAATGCAGGAAGTATAGTCATGGGCCACCATGCCCAGTCCTTCTATTGGTCTTTTATTTCATTTTTGTGACATGTTACACTGGTTAGGATGCCTGCTAGGTGTTTAAACAAGAATGATGAGAGCTCACATGTTTGTTGACAAGGAACTTAAACAAATTGACGAGAAAAAAAAAGCCCCATCAAAAAGTGGCCAAAGGATATCAGCAGACACTTCTCAGAAGAAGACATTTAATTTATGTGGCCAAGAAATGTATTTTTTTAAAAAAAACTCAATATCACTGATCATAAGAGAAATGCAAATCAAAACCATAATGAGATACCATCTCTCACCAGTCAGAATGGCAGTTATTAAAAAGTCAAGAAACAACAGATGTTGGCAAGGTTGTGTAGAAATAGGAATGCTTTTACACTGTTGATGGAAATGTAATCTAGTTCAACCAATATGGAGCACGGTGTGGCCATTCCTCAAAAATCTAGAACCAGAAATACTATTTGATCCAGCAATCCCATTGCTTGGTATATACCCAAAGAAATATAAATCATTCTGCTATAAAGACACATGCACACGTATGTTTATTGCAGTACTTTTCCAATAGCAAAGACATGTAACCAACCCAAATGTCCATCAAGGATAGATTGGATAAAGAAACTTTGGTACATATACCCCATAAAACAATATATCCATAGAAAGGAATGCTTTTATGTTTTTGCAGGGACACAGATTAAGCTGGAAGCCATCATCCTCAGCAAACTAACACAGGAACAGAAAACCAAATACCACATGTTCTCACTTCTAAGTGGGAATTGAACAATGAGAACACATGGACACAGGGAGGGGAGCAACACACACCAGGGCCTGTTGGGGAGTGGGGAATGAAGAGAGGGCAGTTAGAGAATGGGTGAGTAGGTACAGCAAACCACCATGGCAGACTATACATATGTAGCAAACCTGCACATTCTCCATGTGTTCTGGAACTTAAAATAAAATTAATTAGTTAAAAAAGGAAGTGCCTGTCTTACATGCACGCAGATGTTCATTGCAGCA
>NW_016108293.1:0-1545 GCF_001604975.1 Cebus imitator
CTTTACCCCAAATACAGTCAGGGCCTGGGTGATCGGACCCTGACGGACACCCCACCAGAAGCTCTGGGATTCAGGAGGTGGGACAGTGAGAAGCCCAGACAGGAGCCCTCTGACCTGTGACCATGATCTTCAGGGGGTCGCTGGGTGCCGTCCGCCGAGTGGGGGAGTGCGGGTGAAAACCCCGACATCTGTAGGTCCCTGCATGTGCTGCAGTCACGGGGCCCATGAGGAAGCTCTCCTGGAATATAACGCCCTGGACGTTGGGAACGTGGAACCTGTCTTCTTTATACAGGGTGAAGTTGTTAAACCCACCACCATAGTGACACCTAAGAGTCACGTGTCCTCCTCGAGGTACCACTGCGCTGGGCCAGGCAGACAGGAAGGGCTTGTCCTGACCACCTGGGGGAGAAGGAGGCGTGGCCTTAGAGAGGAAGATGTGGAGCTGCCCCTCCCTCCCTGTGCTCAGGGGATTCTCTCCCTTTCCATGTTCCTAGGGCTCCTGCCACACCTGGGTGTCCAGGGCTACAGGAAAGACCCATCCTGGATAGACATAGTGTCTCCCTACAACAAACGCATCAGCAGAGAAATGTGAGCAAGTGCTGAATGAGGGACTCTTAGTAGATTTTAATACTGCAAAACTACTTACATAAAACAACACAAAGTAGACATGGGCTGCAGGGCACGTCCTTTGTGAAGGGAGTATCGGCCACTGCGTGAACCACAATAAACAACTGAGCCCCCATCAGAGGACTTAGAATGTGAAGCTCATGGCTGTGGTTCCCCCACCTCTTCTGGTAGAATGACAGCAGCCCCATGGCAGCCCATACCGTCATGGAAACGCTGGAGGGTGTGAGTTACACCTTTGTCCTCAGAGCGTCGGCCTTTCCTAGCACTGCTTCCCTCCCTTCCTCTGCCGGTGACACGACTTCCTCCCCGCACACCCCAGCTTGGGGCACCCCAATCTCACCCCAGTCCCCACGGAGCTTGACTCAGCCAAGGGAAGGAAAGGCTGGGAAGGGCTGGGTCAGAACTGTGGGCCGAGCTTCCCAGGGCCCCCTCTTCCTAGTTTATGAGAGACTCCCCCACAGGATTTTTCTTGTTTCAGGAAACTCCCTTACGTGGGAAGATGACACCCTAAGGTTTGGGGAAGGACTCACCCTCATGTGGCCAGGCTCCCTGGACCAAGAACAACCCTGGAAAGAGAGATCATGATGAATGATCCATCTGTACACAAACCAGGCCTGCCCTGCTGCCCCGAATGTGCTGTGTGCCTTGGCAGCCAGGCCCTTTTTAGGTTGAAGGTAAACACAGCCTCGTTGCCCATCTGACCCCAGAGAGAAGGCTCTTGGCTGTGCAGAGGACTAGCCTCCAGGCCCAGGTCGATACCTCGACGCTCTTATCTCCGCTAGGGGCAATATCCCCACTCCAGGCCCATATCTCCACCCTAGGCCCATATCTGCACCCCAGGCCCATATCTCCACCCCAGGACAAAATATCCCAGGCCCATATCTCCACCCCAGGCCCAGATCCCCACCCCAGGCCCAT
>NW_016108293.1:2464-11627 GCF_001604975.1 Cebus imitator
ATTCTCAGTGAAGGATTTTCCAGTTATTTACAATCTTAGAAGTGTACTTTATTAGCAAAAACACAACATGTAAATTCTAGATTTTGTAGTTTTATCTAGAATTTGTCTCATAACCCGTATCCAGAGTCCAAACTAATGGTTCTCTCTCTCTCTTTCCCTCACTTTAAATTTTACAGGAATATCCAGTAACATAATGCTATAGAAAATCAAGTTTCCCCCAGCATTTTGGGAGGCTGATGAGGTGGGTCGATCACCTGAGATCTGAAGTTCGAGACCAGCCTGGCCAATATGGTGAAACATTGTTTCTACTAAAGAAAAAAAAAAAAAAATAGCCAGGCATGGTGGCGAGTGCCTGTAATCCCCGCTAGTTGGGAGACCAAGGCACAAAAATCGCTTGGACCTAGGAGGTAGAGGTGGCAGTGAGCCGAGATCGCACCACTGCACTCCCGCCTGGGTCAGAGAGGGAGAGTGTATCTCAAAAAAAAAAAAAAAAAAAAGGGAAAACCAATAGCCTTTATTTGAAATTAGCGGACTCAGGCTACCAAATTTTAAGGGGTTGCATAAAGTTACATAAACTGCAGCATCCTCACGAGAGTGGACACAGCCAGTGAGCAGAAAACAGTGTCTAAAATACATCCATGTACACACAGTCCCTTTAGAGGTGACAAAGACTGCCATGTGCTTTAAGGTGGTATAGACTGTCTTCTCAATAAATAACACTGGACCAAAGGGTTACTTCTCTGAAATATAAATGTAAATGTATTCTGACCTTATGAAAACACCACTTATTTTTCATCTTTTTGTAAATATTTTATGATTTATTTGTAAAATTGAAAAATAAAAATTATATACAGCCGTCCTTTACTCTTCTGGGTGACTGGTCCCAGGATCCTCACTCAGATGCCAAAATTGCAGATGCTCCAGCCTCTTACATGAAATCGCTTAGTGAGTGCAAGTAACCCTGCACATCCTCCTGTGTACGTCAGATCCTCTCTAGATGACTTACAATTCCTGACACAGGCTACGCACAGCTTCACTCAGGTCCATTCAACATAGTCTTGCTTTTTGGAATTTTGTGGATTTTTTTCTCTGAATATTTTTTGATTATAGTTGGTTTGATACACAGCTGTAAGCCCACAGATATGGAGGACCGACTGTACATTTATAGTCTGAAAGATGATGTTTCGATAAGTGTCCTCGTGGAGATGAGACTAACAAGGGCGATGACCCTGCAGATGTTTCGTCTTGGAATTACTCTGTGAGCTTTCCAGTTCTGCAGAGAGTAGGAATAGCACTCGTCCATCTGATTCACAATCCTCGGAACCTCCCCTGTGCTGCATCTTTAGATGGAAATTGGAGTCCCAGGGACACACCAGGCTCCACCTGCTTCCGGAAGCTCCCAGTCCAGGGGTGAGAACCCAGTGGAGAACATAGGGGGTTATGTGGACATAGTCATGATAACACCAAAAGTTCAGGCAAAAAAAGAGTCACATTACCTAACTCATGAGGGCAGATGTGTTTATTTGAAGAGAACTACATAAAAATTACAAATCAAAAGAGCTTAAAAATTTACTGATGACAGAAGGCTGCAAAATCCCTCAAAGTCTGAGGGAAGGTGGAACAGCATGAGGGAAGGTGGAACAGCACGTGTCTAAGTGCTGTGTTAAGAGGGAGCCTCCTGTATGTCTGGACTTGTGAGTTCCTCAGCGTGACTGCAGTCTCAGGTAGGACCAGGAAGTAAGCCAGATAGGTTGGAGAGGTGGGCAGGGGTCAAGGGAAATGGAGAATTGTGTGTTAAGCAAAGGAGTGTGTTTTCTGTCCAGCAGGCAGTGAGGACCACAGACATTTGTAAGCAAGAGAGAGCGACGTTCAGATTCACGGTATGGGGAAGAGCAATCCCCTAAGATGGAGACTGACGTCTTCAGGTCCCAGCTGCTGTTCGATTGGAGCTGGCAAGTGTATTGAGAAAGAGCTATTGTCTCCCTAGAGGAAACCTCAAGGCCTGTCTGTGGTGCTCATGGACAGAAGACAGCCATCCGGGCTCCGCATTTGGGAGTTCCCTGTACACACTGGTTTCTGTTGGGGGTCTTCTGGGTGTCTGAGAAGGGCGAGTGATTTTTCTCTGAGTGAAAACGCAGTGATCCAGCTGTGCGTATGTCACCTCCTGAGGGTCTTGTTCATCAAAGTCCTGGAGAGATGGAAATGTTGAGTGACAGAGGGGCTCACATTCTTCGGAACTATTAGGGAATAAGACTCCATGCCCGAGGCTGGGCCAAGGAGGACCTACCTCCCTGTTCACTGTTCTGTCCACCTGAGGCTCTTGGTCTTTTACTGCAGCATCTGTAGGAGACGGAAGTCATCAAAATAACTGGGAGGGCCCTTCTGGGTCCTCATTTCATGTGCAGACACCAACACACAGGGGGAGGCCATGGGTGCCTGAGGCCCCTCCGCTGCCAACAGCCAGATTTAGACGTTCTATGTGAGTACAAGAATCCCTCCCATGAATAGCTCACAATTCCCATCCCACTGATTCTGTCTCCTACTTTCTGCCTGTCCTTGAACACTCCCCTGGATGTCAGTGGCTTCAGGAGAGGTGAGGATACAGTTCAGAATCAGGCAAAGGTCTGTGAGCTGAGGGCAGGGGCAGGGTGTCTGGTGCTCTCTCTAGAAAGCCCTGCCTCTGCGGCTCCTGCCTTGGGCCAGGGACCATCCTGCCAGTGAAAAACACACACCTGCATGCTCCATCCTGCTTCCGCACATGGCCCTGAGGTCTCTGGACTCTGCTTTCTGAGACTTATTCTTTTGTGAGAGCACCAGAGATGAAGGAGAGAGAAGAGGAGCATGGTGAAGGGGATGATGACCACTGAGCACCGAATGAGAACGTGCAGGTGTCTGGGGAAACCTGGAGGAAGACGGGAATCCAGTAAGAAGCTGACCACAGCAGTTCCTCTTCCCGGATTGTCTCTCATCTCTTCATTGTCAGGTAACCACGTACATCGTCTCTTTAGGACAAGTCCCCTGATGACGGGGACCCAGCTTTCTCCTGCTTTTTCAGTTATAGTTCTCAAAATTATCAGAGAACGTGCTGGGATACTACTGCTATAGTTTGGAAGTTTGACCCCTCCAAAGCTCACGCTGAAATTTAACCCACAGTTTGGGAGGTTGGACCTATTGGGAGGTGCCTGTGTCATGGGGTGGAGCTGTCATGAATAGATTAATGCTGTCCCCACGAGGCAGGGTTAGGAAGTTCTCCCTCTATGAGTTCCTGGAGAGCTGGTTCTTAAAAAGAGCTTGGAAGCTGCATCACACACCCTTGCTCCCTCTCTTGCCATGTGATATCTGTGGTCTTGTACACGGAGACCCCCTTTCCCTTCTGCCAGGGTGGGAGCAGCCTGAGGTCATCACAAGGAGCAGATGGTGGGGCCATGTTTCTAGTACAGTCTGCATAACTGTGAGCCAAACAATTTCCTTTCCCTTAGAAGTTACCCAGGCTCAGGTGTTCTTTGATAGCAACGAAAATGGACTAACAGCCACGCCCTGAGATCAGGAGGAACATCCCAGAACAGCCTGGGCTCTCCACTTGCTCTTCTTAGAGGAGGGTGTGATGCAGTGCTTTAGCTCAGTGCCTCCTGTGGCTCCAGGGTGCAAAACCCAGGCGGGGCTGGTTTTTGGTTCCCCCAGCTACACTGCAAATGGGGTGACTCCGTGTGTCCTGGGCAGCTTTTCTGAGCCTTAGGGGATTGACTCACACTGAAAAGAAGGCTTCTGTTGTCATTTGCTGATTATCCATAAGTAATAAACTTGCTTTATGTAATTTATTGTGTGTATCTTCTGTCTTCCCGGAGCGACTGTAAGTGACAGAACTTGGCATAGCCCCACTGCATGTTTTCTCAGAAGGATGTCACATTCCCACTCATCCTTCTAGTCTAGAGGTCTCAGCTGCAGAAAATTAGAGATTAAGAGACTTCACTGAGCCTCGTGTTGGCCCCAGATCCCTTACACTGTTAGTGTCTGGGGTTCAGAGATGGTAGAAGATGGGCCCTCAATCATAGACCTGAGAGGTGCTGAGCCAACACTTGATTCCACGGCTTCCACCTACCCAGGTTTCCAAAAGCAGAGATAAGAGGGATCCTTTACTCACCAGTTTTGGAGCTTGGTTCAGTGGGTGAAGGCCAACTGCTTGAAGGGTTTCCTAGAACACGGGACAGGAGAGAGGTGTGGAAGTGAGGATGCCTGTCTTCTACTCAGTGGAAATCTGTGAGGTCGGTTCATGGCCAACACTCTGTTATCTAATGCTGGGCCTTGGGAGTCCTGGCATCCCCTTCTCCACAGTCATTGTACCTGATGCCCACTGTCCTGGGACTTTGAGGTATAAAGAGAAAACAGGAGCTGGAGGCGTCACACTCCCTGACCTAAAAATATGTTACAAAGCCGTAGTAAGCAAAACAGCACGATACTGTCATAAAGAAAGGCTCATAGAACAGTGGAGCAGAATGAAGAACACAGATATAATTCACACATTTACATCCAATCAACTTTGACGACTGTAGGCGCCAAGAACCTACAACCAGGAAGAGACAGTCTTTACAATGAGCGGTGCGGGGAAAACTGGGTATCCACATGAGGAGGGATGAAACCGCACCTCTGCCTCTCAGCACACACAAAAATCAAATGAAAGTGCATGAAAGACGGAAGGCCCAAACCCATACAACATCTAAAGGAAACACTGGGGAAATGCTCCAGGACTTTTGTCTGAGGAAAGACGTTTTGTTTAAAACCCCAAAAACACAAGAAATCAAAACAAAAATAGACCATCAGGATTCCACTGAACTAAGCAGCCTCTGCAATCACAAAGGAAGCAACTCATCGCAAAGTGAAGGGACGAGTCACAGGATGGGAATAAATATTTGCAAAGTGTTCATCGGAGAGGGGATTAGTAACGAAAATATGTAAGAAGCTCAAACACTTCAATTTAAAAAATTAGTAAATGTTCCAAACAGGTATTTCTTTTTTTATTATTATTATATGTTAAGTTCTCCCCACCCCCTGCTCTCCTTCCCTGAACAGATATTTTTAACGAACAAAACATACACGTGGCTCTCACATATATGAAAAAGTGCTCAGTATTACTAGTCATGCGAAGTGAAATCACAGTGAGCTATCTTCTCACCCAATTACAATGGCTTTTATCTGAAAGATGAACGAAAAGCAAATGCTGGAAAGGTGATAGAGAAAGAAGAACCCTTGTACACTGTTGATAGGAATGTAAATTAGTATAGCCATTACGAAGGAGAACATTATGGAAGTTCCTCAAAAAATGAAAAGTGGTCGGGCACGGTGGCTCACGCCTGTATTCCCAGCACGTTGGGAGGCCAAGGTGGGTGGATCACCTGAGGTCAGGAGTTGGAGACCATCCTGGCCAACATACTGAAACCCCATCTCTACTGAAAATACAGAAATTAGCCAGGCATGGTGGTGGACACTTGTTATCCCAGCTACTCAGGAGCCTGAGGCTGGAGGATTGCTTGAATCCTGGAGGTGGAGGTTGCAGTGAGCCCAGATGGTACCACTGCACTCCAGCCTGGGCAACAGGAGCAGAACCCCATCTTAAAATAAAGAAAAAAAAATTTTCCCGTTCTGTTGGTTGCTGGTTCACTCTAATGATAGTTTCTTTTGCTGTACAGAAGCTCTTAAGTTTAATTCGATCCCATTTGTCTCTTTTGGCTTTTGTTTGACAAAAGAACAGGAAACCAAACACTGCATGTTCTCACTCATAAGTGGGTGTTGAACAAGGAGAACACATGGACACAGGGAGGGGAGCATCACACACCAGGGTCTGTTGGGTGGTGGGGGGGCTAGAGAAGGGATAGCAGGGGGTGGGGAGATTGAGGAGGGATAATATTAGGAGAAATACCTAATGTAGATGATGAGGGATGGATCCAACCAATCACCATGGCATGTATATACCTATGTAAAAATCCTGCATGATCTGCACATGTACCCCAGAACTTAAAGTGTATATATATATATATATATATATATATATATATATACACACACACACACACACACACATACACATATATATATATAAAGAAACCTAACAAGAGAACTTCCACAGGATCTAGCATTCCACTACCGGGTGTAAACCCAAGGGAAAGGACATGAGTGTATCGACGTGACATGTGCACTCCCATGACTCTTCCAGCACGGTTCCCAGTAGCCAAGACGTGGTGTCAACCTACCTGCCCATCAGAGGATGAGTGGATGGAGAGAATGTAGTACATACGCACAATGGAGACCGCTCCTCCATAAAACAATAACATCCTGTCACTTCCAGCCACCTGGATGGAACTGGAGGGCATTACAAAGATTGCCATTTCTCACCCACATGCAGGAGCTGGCAGGTGGATCTCATGAAGGTTCAGACACCATCCTCACGCGGTCCACCTGTTAGGTCCTTGCGTGAGGACCTCATGCAGGAGCTAACAGGTGGACCTCGTGAGAATGGCGGCTACCAGAGGCCAGGACGGGAACGGTGGAGGGTAACCACAAAAAGAATATGTTTGTTTGTCTATTTATTTATTTGTTTAGAGACAGAGCCTCTCTCTGTTGCCCAGGCTGCAGTGTAGTGGCATGATCTCGGCTCACTGCAACCTCCGCCTCCTGGGCTTAAGCAGTTCTCCAGCCTCAGCCTCCCAAGTAGCTGGGATAACAGGCACGTGCCACCATGCCTGGCTGATTTTGTTTTGTTTTGTTTTAGTAATGATGGGTTTTCCCCATGTTGGCCAGGGTGGTCTTGAGCACCTTATCTTAAGTGATCCACCTGTCTTAGCCTCTCAAAGTGCTGAGATTATAGGCATGAGCCACCACACCTGGCATATAAAGGTATTTATGTCCACTAGATTTTATGCTTAAAAATGGTAAAGGTGGGCCGGGCACGGTGGCTGACATCTGTAATCCCAGCACTTTGGCAGGCAGAGGCAGGCGAATCATGAGGTCAAGAGATTGAGACCATCCTGGCCAACATGCTGAAACCCTGTCTCTACAAAAAATACAAAAATTAGCTGGGCGTGGTGGTGTGCACCTCTAGTCCCAGCTACTTGGGAGGCTAAGGCAGGAGAATCGCTTCAACCTGGGAGGCGGAGTTTGCAATGAGGCGAGATGGTGCCACTGCACTCCAGCCTGGCACCTGGCGACAGAGTGAGACTCTGTCTCAAAAAAAAAAAAAAAAAAAAGGTAAACGTGGTAAATTATATGGGTAGGTTTTACCTTAATATTTTTTCAAACATAAAGAAAAGGGCATAGGGGTTGCTGGTGATGACGTCTCTCTGTGGGTGAGAGGCCAGGATGGGCTGCTGGGAAATGGGTGAGGTTGAGGGGCTGAGGGAACCTCTGATCTCCCCAAACTGAGCCCTGTCTCCCCTCCTCTGGGCCTGTCCTGACCTCTCTCTCCATCTGCCTGGGTGCCAAGAGCCCTGAATGCGGGCCTCTATGAGGGCCACCGAGGAGGGCTTGGAGGTGCCCTGTCTGCCATCCTGCACCCTGACCCCGCCCTCACACCCAGGCTTCGTCTTCTCTCTGCATCTGTCCATGCTTCCCTCCAACATCAGCAGGAAGCTCCTCAGCTGTGGCTCTAGGATCATCAGACATGGGACAGATATGGGGTTTCCTCACCTGTGACAGAAACTAACAGTGGGTCACTCGGGGCTGACCAACTGTAGGGAGAGTTAGGGAAAGAGCCGAAGCATCTGTAGGTCCCTCCGTGGGTGGCAGGGCCCAGAGGGAAGTGGGCCTGGAATGTTCCATTGATGCTCCGCACTGCAGGGAGCCTGAGTTCAGGGATCTCCCCATCCCGGGATAGATGGTACATGACAAATGAGCTCCGGGAGCTGCAGGACAAGGTCACGTTCTCTCCTGGCTGAACCGTGGGGCCCGGCTGGGCTGAGAGAGAAGGTTTCCCATATCGACCTGGAAGGAGAAGAGGCAGTTTACTCAGGAGGCTCCTCCTTGTCACAGCTCCCTTCACACCTGAGCTGAGAACTCACGCCCCTGCTCTATGAGCTAATGCTCTCTCACCCTCCACCCCGCCTCTCTTCATGTCTGTTTTCTCATTCTACCTTCTCGTCTCTCTAGGTCTCTGACCTCACTCCCCACCCCACGTATGTTTTCCATTTTTATTTTATTCTCTCTGACTCTACTTGGATTGGCAGATCTTTTTCCTTTAATTCTGAGTCTCTCACTTTCTGTCTTGTTCATAACTTTCTGCATATTTCTACCTATTATGTAAGTCTCTATTTCTGTATTTGGTGTCTACAAATTATCTGTCACCAATATCTATGTATCGTCTATCTATCTCTCTATCAACTGTCTATCTTTCTATGCATCAATCATCTATTACCTACATCTATGTATCATCTCTCTATTATCTCACTGTCTGCCTATCTCTATCTATCATCATCATCTCCATGTATCATCTGTCAATCAACCATCTATGTATTTATAACCTATCTATGATCTGTCATCTACCTATCTATCATCTATCTCTGTCTATCCATCCATCTATCGTCTGTCTCTCCACCTCCTTGTCTCTCTCCGCCTCTCGGTCTCTCTAGCTCTCTCTGGAATCTCTGCAATCCATCCCACATCTCCATCCTTCTCTCTCCTTGTGCCCCTCCCACAGGGCCCTGATTTTAGGGCCTTTCTCTGCTCCCTTCTATCATTCCCTCCACTTCTCTGCCCTCTTTTCCCTCTCTTCATGTGTCTGTGAGTCTCTCAATCCCCTTTCCCTGGCTCATTCTGTGTGCGTTTATGTCTTTGCATTTTGATAGCGTTGATTTCTGTCTCTCAGTGATTATATAATATGTGGGGTTATTTGGAATATGAGCCTCAGAATCCAGTCTGGGGACCCCAAGTACACACAGCACACTGGGGTTAGTGTTCCGGGGCCATGGTATCCTGGGTCTATTACTGATCCACTGCACAGAAGGCAGAGGTGTCAGAATAAACACGGCATCTGTAGGTGCCACAAGGCCTGAGGCCAGAGGGCCCAACTCAAGTCAGAAATGTGGGTGACTTTGGGTTCTCCTGGTAGAGAACACTTTGTGGAGGAAATGCAGAAATAAAACTTCTACCCTGTGCCAGATGTCTGAACAAAGCCAGC
>NW_016108293.1:13637-15459 GCF_001604975.1 Cebus imitator
CAGGGATGAGAATGTGGCCATCACTGGGGACAGTTATTCTTCCTACCACTGCACCCACTTCCCTGTATTCAATCCCCTTTACCCCAAATACAGTCAGGGCCTGGGTGATCAGACCCTGATGGACACCCCACCAGAAGCTCTGGGATTCAGGAGGTGGGACAGTGAGAAGCCCAGACAGGAGACCTCTGACCTGTGACCATGATCTTCAGGGGGTCGCTGGGTGCCGTCCGCCCAGTGGGGGAGTGTGGGTGAAAACCCCGACATCTGTAGGTCCCTGCATGTGCTGCAGTCACGGGGCCCATGAGGAAGCTCTCCTGGAATATAACGCCCTGGACGTTGGGAACGTGGAACCCGTCTTCTTTATACAGGGTGAAGTTGTTAAACCCACCACCATAGTGACACCGAAGAGTCACATGTCCTCCTCGAGGCACCACAGCGCTGGGCCAGGCAGACAGGAAGGGCTTGTCCTGACCACCTGGGGGAGAAGGAGGTATGGCCTTAGAGAGGAAGATGTGGAACTGCCCCGCACTCCCAGTGCTCAGAAGATTCTCCCCCTTTCCATGTTCCTAGGGCTCCTACCACACCTGGGTGTCCAGAGCTACAGGAAAGACCCATCCTGCAGAGACATAGCGTCTCCCTACAACAAACGAATCAGCAGAGAAATGTGAGCAAGTGCTGAATAAGGGACTCTTAGTAGATTTTAATACTGCAAAACTACTTACATAAAACAACACAAAGCAGACATGGGCTGCAGGGCACGTCCTTTGTGAAGGGAGTATCGGCCAATGCGTGAACCACAATAAACAACTGAGCCCCCATCAGAGGACTTAGAATGTGAAGCTCATGGCTGTGGCTCCCCCACCTCTTCTGGTAGAATGACAGCAGCCCCACGGCAGCCCATACCGTCATGGAAACGCTGGAGGGTGTGAGTTACACCTTTGTCCTCAGAGGGTCGGCCTTTCCTAGCACTGCTTCCCTCCCTTCCTCTGCCGGTGACACGACTTCCTCCCTGCACACCCCAGCTTGGAGCACCCCAGTCCCCACGGAGCTTGACTCAGCCAAGGGAAGGGAAGGCTGGGAAGGGCTGGGTCAGAACTGTGGGCCGAGCTTCCCAGGGCCCCCTCTTCCTAGTTTATGAGAGACTTCCCCACAGAATTTTTCTTCTGTTTCAGGAAACTCCCTTAATGGGAAGATGACACCCTAAGGTTTGGGGAAGGACTCACCCTTTTGTGGCCAGGCTCCCTGGACCAAGAAGAACCCTGGAAAGAAAGAGCATGATGGATGATCCATCTGCACACACACCAGGCCTGCCCTGCTGCCCCGAATGGGCTGTGTGCCTTGGCAGCCAGGCCCTTTTTAGGTTGAAGGTAAACTCAGCCTCGTTGCCCATCTGACCCCAGACAACAGGGATCTTGGCTGTGCAGAGGCCCAGCATCCAAGGCCAGG
Source organism: Cebus imitator (assembly GCF_001604975.1). Lineage (NCBI taxonomy): Eukaryota > Metazoa > Chordata > Mammalia > Primates > Cebidae > Cebus > Cebus imitator. The sequence continues at coordinate 15,084 of NW_016108293.1, forward strand.
TCCATACCTGGAGAATCTTATCTCCACTAGAGGCAATATGCCCTCTCCAGGACCATATCCCCACCCGAGGCCCATATCTCCACCCCAGGACAATATATCCCAGGCCCATATCTCTACCCCAGAACAATATATCCCAGGTTAATATCTCCACACCAGGCCCATATCCCCACCCCAGGCCCATATCTCCATCCCAGGCCCATATCTCCACCCCAGGCCCATATCCACACCCCAGGCCCATATCCACACCCCAGGCCCATATCCCCACCCCAGGCCCATATCCCCACCCCAGGCCCATATCTCCACCCCAGGCCCATATCCCCACCCCAGGCCCATATCCCTACACCAGGCCCATATCTCCACCCCAGGCCCATATCCC
>NW_016108293.1:17211-28168 GCF_001604975.1 Cebus imitator
TGCCAAAATCTGCAGATGCTCCAGCCTCTTACATGAAATCGCTTAGTGAGTGCAAGTAACCCTGCACATCCTCCTGTGTACGTCAGATCCTCTCTGGATGACTTATAATTCCTGATACAGGCTACGCATAGCTTCACTTGGGTCCATTCAACATACTTTTGCTTTTTGGAACTTTGTGGATTCTTTTCTCTGAATATTTTTTGTTTATCATTGGTTTGATACACAGCTGTAAATCCACAGATATGGAGGACCGACTGTATATTTATTGTGAGAAAGATGATGTTTTGATAAGTGTCCTCGTGGAGATGAGACTAACAAGGGCGATGACCCTGCAGATGTTTCGTCTTGGAATTACTCTGCGAGCTTTCCAGGTCTGCAGCGAGTAAGAATAGCACTTGTCCATTTGATTCACGATCCTCGGAACCTCCCCTGTGCTGCATCTTTGGATGGAAATTGGAGTCCCAGGGACACACCAGGCTCCACCTGCCTCCAGAAGCTCCCAGTCCAGGGGTGAGAACCCAGTGGAGAACATAGGGGGTTATGTGGACATAGTCATGATAACACCAAAAGTTTAGGCAAAAAAAGTCACATTACCTAACTCATAAGGGCAGACGTGTTTATTTGAAGAGAACTACATCAAAATTACATATAAAAAGAGCTTAAAATTTTTACTGATGACAGAAGGCTGCAAAATCCCTCAAAATCTGAGGGAAGGTGGAACAGCATGAGGGAAGGTGGAACAGCACGTGTCTAAGTGCTGTGTCAAGAGGGAGCCTCTTGTATGTCTGGACTTGTGAGTTCCTCAGTGTGACTGCAGTCTCAGGAAGGACCAGGAAGTAAGCCAGTTAGGTTGGAGAGGTGGGCAGGGGTCAAGTGAAATGGAGAATTGTGTGTTAAGCAAAGGAGTGTGTTTTCTGTCCAGCAGGCAGTGAGGACCACAGACATTTGTAAGCAAGAGACAGCCACGTTCAGATTCACAGTGTGAGGAAGAGTGATCCTCTAAGACGCAGACTCACGCCTTCAGGTCCCAGCTGCTCTTACACTGGAGCTGGCAAGCTGGGTTTGAGACAGGGCCATTGTCTCCCTAGAGGACCCCCTCAGGCCTGTCTGTGGTGCTCACAGACAGGAGACAACTTTCAATCTGGGCTCCGCATTTGGGAGTTCCATGTACACACTGGTTTCTCTTGGGGGTCTCTTGGACCTCTGAGAAGGGCGAGTGATTTTTCTCTGAGTGAAAATGCAGTGATCCAGCTGTGCGTATGTCACCTCCTAAGGGTCTTGTCCATCAGAGTCCTGGAGAGAGGGAAACGTTGAGTGACGGAAGGGCTCACATTCTTCGGGACTATTAGGGAATAAGACTCCATGCCCCAGGCTGGGCCAAGGAGGACCTACCTCCCTGTTCACTGTTCTGTCCACCCCAGGCTCTTGGTCCACTACAGCAGCATCTGTTAGAGACAGACATCATCAAAACCCCTGGGAGGGCCCTTCTGGGTCCTCATTTCATGTGCAGACACCAACACACAGGGGGAGGCCATGGGTGCCTGAGGCCCCTCCGCTGCCAACGGCCTGACTCACACATTCTATCTCTCTGAGTACAAGGACCCCTCCCATGAAGAGCTCTCAATTCCCATCCCATTGATTCTGTCTCCCACTTTCTGCCTGTCATGGAACCTTCTCCTGATGTCAGTGGCTGCAGGGACGTGAGGATACAGTTCAGAATCAGGCAAAGGTCTGTGAGCTGAGGGCAGGGGCAGGGTGTCTGGTGCTCTCTCTAGAAAGCCCTGCCTCTGCGGCTCCTGCCTTGGGCCAGAGACCATCCTGCCAATGAGGAACACACACCTGTGTGCTCCCATCACGCTTCCCCACACGGCCCTGAGGTCTCTGGCCTCTGCTTCGTGAGACTTACTCTTTTTGGTGGACCACCAGCGATGAATGAGAAAGAAGATGATGATGATGAAGAGCATGATGACCCCTGAGGTCCCAATCAGAACGTGCAGGTGTCTGGGGTTACCTGGAGGAAGATGGGAATCCAATAAGAAGCTGACCACAGCAGTTCCTCTTCCTGGATTGTCTCTCATCTCCTGATTGGCAGGTAACCACGTACAATGTCTCTTTAGGACAAGCACCCAGATGGCGACAGACCCGGCTTTCTCCTGCTTTCTCAGTTACAGTTCTCATAGTAACCACAGAAATAGCTGATGATACAACTGCTTTGGTGTAGATGTTTGATGCCCTTCAACCCTCACATTGAAATTTAACCCCCAGTGTGGGAGGTTGGACCTAGAGGGAGGTGCCTGTGTCATGGGGGTAGATCCATCATGAATAGATTAATGCTGTCCCCATGAGACGAGATTACCAAGTTTTCCCTCTACTAGTTCCTGGAGAGTGGGTTGTGACAGAGAACTCGGAAGCTCCATCGCACCTCCGCCTCCTGCTCCCTCTCTTGCCGTGTGATCTCTGTGGTCTCTGCACACACACACTCACTTCTCTTCTGCCACAGTGGGAGCAGCCTGAGGCGTCACAAACAATAGATGCTGGTGCCATACTTCTAGTACAGCCTGTAGAACCGTGAGCCAAACACATCTGTTTTCTTTAGAAGTTACCCAGGCTCAAGTGTTTCTTGATAGCAGCAAAAATGGACCAAGACAGCCACGCCCTGAGATCAGGAGCAACGTCTCAGAACAGCCTGGGCTCTCCTCCTGCTCTTCCTAGAGGAGGGTGTGATGCAGTGCTTTAGCTCAGTGCCTCCTGTGGCTCCAGGGTGCAAAACCCAGGCGGGGCTGGTTTTCGGTTCCCCCAGCTACACTGCAAATGGGGTGACTCCGTGTGTCCTGGGCAGGTTTTCTGAGCCTTGGGGGACTGGCTCGCCCTGAAAGGTAGGCTTCTGTTGTCACTTGCTGCTGATCTGTGAGTAATGAACCTGCTGTATGTAATTTATTCTGTCTGTGTTCTGTGTCCCTGGAGTGACTGTCAGTGATAGAAACTGGCATGGCCCCAGGTGCAGTCCAGGAGGCGTTCAGAGTCTTCTCTAGGAAGATGGACTGGGATTGATACACAGTGAACGTGCTTTACAACTTCTACATCCACAACACTCTTGACTGAAACAAATTACATTCTCCAAGAAAAGGAAAAAAAGTGAAATCGAAATCAAAAGAAGTGAAGTTGAACTGTCTTATATCAAACAGCCAAGAAATAGTGCGGAAGCCCGTGGGCAACATGTTACCTTTTGTGATCTCGTGAGACGTACAATAGGCTGCTGTTCTACCTGAGAGGCAGGGGAGTAACAACCCCCTCCATCATCTATCGCTTCAAAATCCAGCCTGTCCTTCTGTGAATTAGTAGGAAAGGGGACCAGGAGATAGCGCTGGGATTGGTCTCTGAGTCCAAGAACTGAGCTCACTCCAAAGAATGTTAGTTTTTACCTCCCCATAATCTATCTGTGTCTCCACACGTGATTGGAAGTAGGGGTGGGGTGAGGGATTTGGGTGAGGGGGCAACTTTTATGCCATGAATAGAGCACTTTCTCTATTTCAGGACCTGTGCTGGTGGATCGAGGGCTTTCCCATTTTCCATATGATCTCATGCTCACAGAAAGCCAAATAGGGAAGAGGTACTAGGCTGATTTTCTAATGTATTAGATTAGGGATCAATAAAGTAATTATAGAGAAGTAGAAAAATGATGATTGGAATTCAGGTGCCTTTGTCATTTGTGAGTGTTACATAATATTTACATATTTTTTAATTTTAGTTTTTGAAACGGAGCCTCCCTGTGTCGCCCAGGCTGGAGTGCAGTGCTGCGATCTCGGCTCACTGCAACCTCCACCTCCTGGGCTGAACTCATTCTCCTGCTTCAACCCAGGAGGCGGAGGTTGCAGTGAGTGATTGTGTCGAATGAGTGATGGAGTCAAAGTGTGCGTGCATGAGCTCGGTTCTCTCTTACTGCAGCGCTCTTGCTCTGCGGAGTCAGCCAGAGTTGCATCATGACCCACAGGAGTTAATTCCTTGGCAAGTGGAACTTCTCTAAAACGCCCCACCCTCATCGGATGTTCCCTTCCCTTCCTTCCTTCAATTCCCCCTGGCATTTATCCCCCAGTTAGGAATGCAGGCAGAACAAACACTGCATTTTTTCCTGAGAAGGATGTCAGATTTGCAATCATTCTTCTAGCCTCAAGGAGGTCTGAGCTGCAGAAAATTGGAGAGTGAGAGACTTCACTGAGCCCTGTGCTGGCCCCAGATCCCTTTCCCTGCTGGAGTGTCTGGGTTCAGGTTCAGAGATGGTAGAAGACAGGCTTTCAATCACAGAGCGGGGAGATGCTGAGCTAACGCTTGAATCAAAGGCTTCCACCTCCCCAGGTTTCCTAAAGCAAAGATAGGAGGGATCCTTTACTCACCAGTTTTGGAGCTTGGTTCTGTGGGTGAAGGCCAACCGCTTGAAGGGTTTCCTAGAACACGGGACAGGAGAGAGGTGTGGAAATGAGGATGCCTGTCTTCTACTCAGAGGAAATCTTTGAGGTTCATTCATGGCCAACACTCTGTTATCTAATGTTGGACCCTAGGAGTCCTGGGGTCCTCTCCTCCATAACTTTCGTATGTGATGCCCACTGTCTTGAGACTTCAAGGTATAAAGAGAAAACATGGGCATCACACTACCCGACTTTAAAATATGTTACAGAGCCGTATTAAGCAAAACAGTATGACGCTGGCATAAAGAAAGGCACATAGAACAATGGAGGGGAATGAAGAACACAGACATAACCCATGCATTTACATCCAATGGCTTTTTTTTTTTTTGAAATGGAATCTCATTCTGTCACCCAGGCTGTAACGCAGAGGTACAGTCTCAGGTCACTGCAACCTCCTTCTCCTGGTTTCAAGCAATTCTCTTGCCTCAGACACCTGACTAGTGGTATGACAGGCACCAACCACTATGCTCAGCTAAGTTTTGTACTTGTAGTGGAGAAGGGGTTTCACCATGTTGGCCAGGCTGGTCTAGAACTCCTGGCCATAGGTGATCCACATACCTTGGTCTCCGAAAGTGCTGGGATTGCAGGTGTGAGCCACCATGCACAGCCCATCCAATGGACTTTGGCAAGGCTGCCAAGAACCTACACTCAGGAAAGGACAGTCTTTTCAATAAACGGTACAGGGAAAACAGTGTCTACACGTAGAGGGATGAAACTGCACCTCTACCTCTCACCATACACAAAAATCAAATGAAAATGGATAAAAGATGAGTCTAAAGCCTCAACCTACGAAATGCATAGAAGAAAACATTGGGGAAATGCTCCAAGGCATTTGCATGAGAAAAGACATTTTGTTTAAAACCTGAAAAACACAAGTAATCAAAGCAAAAAATAGACCATTGGGACTGCATCAAACTAAGCAACTTCTGCACCACGAAAGATAAACCAAAGAAGTGATGAGACAATCCACAGAATGTGAGCAACTATTCACAAACTATGCATCTGAGATGGGATTAATAACTAGAAATCGGACAGGCATGGTGGCTCACGCCCGTAATCCCAGCAGTTTGGGAGGCCCAGGCCGGCAGATCACCTGAGGTTGGGAGTTTGAGACCAGCCTGACCAACATGGAGAAACCCTGTCCCTACTAAAAATACAAAATTATCCGGGCATGGTGGCACATGCCTGTAATCCCAGCTACTCAGGAGGCTGAGGCAGGAGAACCCTTGAACCTGGGAGGGGGAGGTTGCAGTGGGAAGAGATGGCGCCACTGCACTCCAGCCTGGGCTACAGAGGGAAACTCCATTTCAAGAAAAAAAAAAAAATTAAAAATAGAACTTTCATAGTAACTAGCAATTTGACTACTGGGTTTACGCCCAAAGGAAAGGACATCAGTGTATCGAAGTGATATCTGCGCTCCCAAGATTGGTGCAGCACAATTCACAATAACCAAGGTGTGGAGTGAACTTACCTGCCCATCAGTGGATGGGTGGATAGAGAGAACGTAGCACATACACACAGTGGAGACCCCTCCTCCATAAAAGCAATAATGTCCTGTCACTTGCAGCCACCTGGATGGAACTGGAGGGCATTACAAAGATTGCCATTTCTCACCCACATGCAGGAGCGGGCAGGTGGATCTCATGAAGGTAGAGAGAATGGTGGCTACCAGAGGCCAGGAAGGGAAGGGGAGAGGGTAACAACGACAAAAAGAATACAAATGTATCCGTCACCACTGGACTTTACACTTAAAAACGGTAAAGGTGAGGCCAGGCGCAGTGGTTCACGCCTGTAATCCCAGCACTTTGGGTGGCTGAGGTGGTGGACCACAAGGTCAGGAGTTCAAGACCAGCCTGGCCAACATGGTGAAACCTCATCTCGACTAAAAATACAAAAATCAGCCGGGCGTGGTGTGAGCCTGTAATCCCATCTACTTGGGAGGCTGAGAAAGGAGAATTGCTTGAAACCAGGAGGCAGAGGTTGCAGTGAGCTGAGATTGTGCAATTGTGCTCCAGCCTGGGCAATGGAGCAAGACTCCGTCTCATAAAAAGGTAAAGGTAGTAAATTATATGGGTATATTTAACATCAACAAATATTTTTCCAAATGAAAAGAAAAAGGCATAGGGGTTGCTGGTGATGACGTCTCTCTGTGGGTGAGAGGCCAGGATGGGCTTCTGGGAAATGGGTGAGGTTGAGGGACTGAGGGAACCTCTGAGCTCCCCAAACTGAGCCCCGTCTCCCCTCCTCTGGGCCTGTCCTGACCGCCCTCTCCAGATGCCTGGGTGCCCGGACCTCTGAATGCGGGCCTCCATGCGGGCCATGGAGGAGGGCTTGGAGGTGCCCTGTCTGCCATCCTGCGCCCTGGCCCCGCCCTCACACCCAGCCTTTGTCTTCTCTCTGCATCTGTCCATGCTTCCCTCCATCAGCAGCAGGAAGCTCCTCAGCTATGGCTCTAGGATCATCAGACATGGGACAGGTATGGGGTTTCCTCACCTGTGACAGAAACGGAGAGTGGGTCACTCGGGGCTGACCACTCATAGGGAGTGCCATGGAAAGAGCCGAAGCATCTGTAGGTCGCTCCGTGGGTGGCAGGGCCCAGAGGGAAGTGGGCCTGGAATGTTCCATTGACACTCCGCACTGCAGGGAGCCTGAGTTCAGGGATCTCCCCATCCCGGGATAGATGGTACATGTCAAATGAGCTCCGGGAGCTGCAGGACAAGGTCACGTTCTCTCCTGGCTGAACCTTGGGGCCCGGCTGGGCTGAGAGAGAAGGTTTCCCATATAGACCTGGAAGGAGAAGAGGCAGTTTACTCAGGAGGCTCCTCCTTGTCACAGCTCCCTTCACACCTGAGCTGAGAACTCACGCCCCTGCTCTATGAGCTAATGCTCTCTCACCCTCCACCCCGTCTCTCTTCATGTGTGTTTTCTCATTCTACCTTCTCGTCTCTCTGGGTCTCTTCCCTCACTTCCCCATCCCGAGGTAGGTTTTCCGTTTTTTGTATTGTTTTATTCTCTCTGACTCTACTTGGATTGGTTGATCTTTTTCCTTTAATTCTGAGTCTCTCACTTTCTGTCTTGTTCATAACTTTCTGCATATTTCTATCTATTATGTAAGTCTCTATCTATTTCTGTATTTGGTGTCTACAAATTATCTATCATCAATATCTATGTATCGTCTATCTATGTCTCCATCAATTATCTTTCTATGCATCACCTATTATCTATATCTATGTATCATCTGTCTCTCTGTTATCTCCTGTCTGCTTCTCTATCTCCATCTATCTTCATCTTCACTGACCCTATGTATCACCTATCATTCAATCAATCATCATCTATGGATCTATGACCTATCTATGATCTACCATCTACCTATTTATCATCTATCTATCTCTCTCTATCCATCCATCTGTCATCTGTCTCTCCACCTCCTTGTCTCTCTCTGCCTCTCGGTGTCTCCAGTTCTCTCTGGAATCTCTGCAATCCATCCCACATCTCCATCTTTCTCTCTTCTTGTGTCCCTCCCACAGGGCCCTGATTTTAGGGCCTTTCTCTGCTCCCTTCCGTCATTCCCTCCACTTCTCTTCTCTGCCCTCTTTTCTCTCTCTCTCTCTCTCTCTGTCTTTTTTTTGGGGGGGGGGACACAGTTTCACTCTTGTTACCCAGGCTGGAGTGCAATGGCAGGATCTCGGCTCACTGCAACCTCCGCCTCCTGGGTTCAATTAATTCTCCTGCCTCAGCCTCCTGAGTAGCTGGGACTATAGGCACGTGCCACCATGCTCGGCTAATTTTTTGTATGTTTAGTAGAGACGGGGTTTCACATGTTGACCAGGATGGTCTCAGTCTCTTGACTTCATGATCCACCCACCTTGGCCTCCCAAAGTGCTGGGATTATAGGCGTGAGCCACTGCACCCGGCCTTCTCTCTCATTATGTGCCTGTGAGTCTCTCATTTCCCTTCCCCTGGCTCATTGTGTGTGTTTATGTCTTTGCATTTTCATACCCAAGATTTCTCTCTGTCTCTCTCAGTAATCTTATAATATGTGGGGTTATTTGAAATATGAGCCTCAGAATCCAGTCTGGGGACCCCAAGTACACACAGCACACAGGGGTTAGTGTTCCGGGGCCATGGTATCCTGGGTCTATTACAGATCCACTGTACGGAAGGCAGAGGTGTCAGAATAAACGTGGCGTCTGAAGGTGCCACAAGGCCTGAGGCCAGAGGGCCCAACTCGGGTCAGAAATCTGGGTGACTTTGGGTTCTCCTGGTAGAGAACACTTTGTGGAGGAAATGCAGAAATAAAACTTCTACCCTGTGCCAGATGTCTGAACAAAGCCAGCATGGAAGGACACCTCTCTCTGGGACATGTCTGTCTTTCTGTGTGTCCCCTTTACCTCTTCCCTTCTTTTCTCACTCCCTGTATGGCCCTGTGTCTGTCCTCTGTTATGACATGTGGTCTGTACTTGTGTCTCCTGTTTCTCTGTCTCTGCTGGTACAGACCTCACCAAGGCAGTCTCTCTCCATAAGAACCCCACGCACATCTTCTTCATGAGCACGTGGGGCTTCCAAGTCCTGGATCATTCAGTCTGTCCCACTGACAATGAGAAGAATGTCTGGACACTCTCGCCTGTGATCACGACGTCCAAGGGGTCACTGGGAGCCGACCACTGACAGGGGGAGTGAGTGACAGAACCGTAGCATCTGTAGGTCCCTGGAGAGTCAGGCATCATGGGATATATGGAGAAGTTGGCCTGGGAGCCCCCATCATGGGGCTCTCCAATCTGGTGCAAGAGGTCCTCAGTGATCCCCTTTCTGTGCAGAAAGAAGTGCTCAGACATGATATCTGACCAACATTGCAGGATGACCGTCTCTTCTGATTTCACCAGGGGACCTGGGAGGGCCAGGAGGGAAGGCTTTCTGTAGACTCCTAGGAAGAGAGATTGTGAGTTTAGAAGGTGTCTCCCTTTCTCATCCCATCCATGGGACCTGGAATGAGTGAGGCTTCCCCTCCCCGGTGTCTGACTCTCTTCTCCCTCTCTGCATCTCTGTGCTCTTTTCTGTGCCCATCACCCCTGGTGCAGGTCCCTCCATCTGTCTCCCTCCCTCTTCTCTGTCTCTGTCTCTAGTAGCCCCTGACTCCTTCCCACTGGGCTGAGCCTCATCCCTTGGGCTGTTGTTTCTGTTTCCCACTAATCTCTTTCCTGATGTCTATGTGGGGGTGGAAGAGGAACCACGACAGGCTGCATGTCCAGGATCTGAACAGCCTGGTTCAATCTGTTTTGAACAAATTGGAATCCCTGGCAGGAAGTATGAACTGATGAGTAAGGCGGGCAGCAGTGTCCACACACCCTGTTCCTGGTGGGGACTGGGAGCCTCTCCTGCCATGTCTGTGCTTCTCCATGGTCCCAGCTTCCATGGGGCGGCCCCTGGTGCTGGTTCCAGGAGCATCGACCCCTCCCTATGTGGATCGAGCCTGGTGGTGGCCTCAGCATCCCACCCTGCTGACCTCGGCGTAGCCGCCCTTCTCCTGGTGTGGGTTCTTAACTTGTCCTTGCCCTGGGTTCCTGTGTTTGTCTCCTGTTGCTACTGTAGAAAATTGTCACAATATGGCAGCAGGAGAGAACACACTGAGCCCTTCCACTTCTGGAGACAGAAATCAGACCCAGTTCTCCCTGGGCTAAAATCAGGGCATCTGCAGGGCTGCATCCCCTCTGGAGACTTGGGGGAGAATCAGTTCCCTTGACTTCTCCAGCCCCTAGAGGCCACCTGCATTCATGGCTCCTGGCCGTCCTCCACCTTCAGAGCCCGCAGTGGCTGGTGGAGTCTCCCTCCCACTACGCTGCTCTAATCCCCACTCCCCTCTTCCTCCTCCTCTCATGTGGACACTTGTGATGACACTGAGCCCAGCTGGACAGTCCAGGCAGCCTCCCCATCTCAAGGTCAACTCATCAACAACCTGAGCTCCATCTTCCCCTTCAGTCCCCTGCCCCGTAACAGAAATAGTCACAGGCTCCAGGGATGAGAATGTGGCCATCACTGGGGACAGTTATTCTTCCCACCACAGCACCCACTTCCCTGTATTCAATCCCCTTTACCCCAAATACAGTCAGGGCCTGGGTGATCGGACCCTGACGGACACCCCACCAGAAGCTCTGGGATTCAGGAGGTGGGACAGTGAGAAGCCCAGACAGGAGCCCTCTGACCTGTGACCCTGATCACCAGGGGGTTGCTGAGTGCCGTCCACGGAGTGCGGGAGTCTGGGTGAAAACCCCGACATCTGTAGGTCCCTGCATGTGCTGTGGTCACAGGGAACATGAGGGAGCTATTCCAGAATATTCCACCCTGGAAGTCAGGATTGAGGATCCCGTCTTCCTTGTACAACCTGAACTTTGTAAACCTAGATTGATGGTGACACCGAAGAGTCACGTGTCCTCCTCGAGGCACCACAGCGCTGGGCCAGGCAGACAGGGTGGGCTTGTCCCGACCACCTGGGGGAG